>NC_058083.1:53945940-54201323 GCF_014858855.1 Bufo gargarizans | reverse complement strand
CCTCCCAGAGCACTCCGCGTACCTCTTGGAGGGCTACTGTCCGCCCTCCTGGAACCGCCGGCGATGGACACGGCTTCACCTCCGGGGGCTGCAGGGCCCGCTGCACCACGACTCCTGCTAGATCTTCTGACCCCCGGGGCGGAAGATGGAACTGAGGCCGGTAGCTCACCTCCCCTACCTCCCGCCGGCCTACCCCGGGAAGCAGGATCCTGGGTCTTCAGTCGCTTCATGGCCCAGGACCCCACCACCTCCCTGGGGAGAGAGAGGCAGGGCCTGGGCTGGGATAGATGGAAAAATCCCTGGAAGTCTGATTGCAATCAGCAGGAGCTCCTCCAGACACAACCACACCCGACCACTGGCTCCTGCACACTGAGGATTACACCCAGTATACAGGACAGGAGAAGTGGTACTGTGCAGTGTATGTATATACAGAATAAGAGCAGATACTGAGAATTACACCCAGTATACAGGACAGGAGAAGTGGTACTGTGCAGTGTCCATATATACAGGATAAGAGCATATACTGAGAATTACACCCAGTATACAGGACAGGAGAAGTGGTACTGTGCAGTGTCCATATATACAGAATAAGAGCAGATACTGAGGATTACACCCAGTATACAGGACAGGAGAAGTGGTACTGTGCAGTGTATGTATATACAGAATAAGAGCAGATACTGAGGATTACACCCAGTATACAGGACAGGAGAAGTGGTACTGTGCAGTGTATGTATATACAGAATAAGAGCAGATACTGAGGATTACACCCAGTATACAGGACAGGAGAAGTGGTACTGTGCAGTGTCCATATATACAGAATAAGAGCAGATACTGAGGATTACACCCATTATACAGGACAGGAGAAGTGGTACTGTGCAGTGTCCATATATACAGGATAAGAGCATATACTGAGGATTACACCCAGTATACAGGACAGGAGAAGTGGTACTGTGCAGTGTATGTATATACAGAATAAGAGCAGATACTGAGGATTACACCCAGTATACAGGACAGGAGAAGTGGTACTGTGCAGTGTATGTATATACAGAATAAGAGCAGATACTGAGGATTACACCCAGTATACAGGACAGGAGAAGTGGTTCTGTGCAGTGTATATATACAGAATAAGAGCAGATACTGAGGATTACACCCAGTATACAGGACAGGAGAAGTGGTACTGTGCAGTGTCCATATATACAGGATAAGAGCATATACTGAGGATTACACCCAGTATACAGGACAGGAGAAGTGGTACTGTGCAGTGTATGTATATACAGAATAAGAGCAGATACTGAGGATTACACCCATTATACAGGACAGGAGAAGTGGTACTGTGCAGTGTATGTATATACAGAATAAGAGCAGATACTGAGGATTACACCCAGTATACAGGACAGGAGAAGTGGTACTATGCAGTGTCCATATATACAGAATAAGAGCAGATACTGAGGATTACACCCAGTATACAGGACAGGAGAAGTGGTACTGTGCAGTGTATGTATATACAGAATAAGAGCAGATACAGAGGATTACACCCAGTATACAGGACAGGAGAAGTGGTACTGTGCAGTGTATATATACACAGGATAAGAGCAGATACTGAGGATTACACCCAGTATACAGGACAGGAGAAGTGGTTCTGTGCAGTGTCCATATATACAGAATAAGAGCAGATACTGAGGATTACACCCAGTATACAGGACAGGAGAAGTGGTTCTGTGCAGTGTCCATATATACAGAATAAGAGCAGATACTGAGGATTACACCCAGTATACAGGACAGGAGAAGTGGTTCTGTGCAGTGTATATATACAGAATAAGAGCAGATACTGAGGATTACACCCAGTATACAGGACAGGAGAAGTGGTACTGTGCAGTGTCCATATATACAGAATAAGAGCAGATACTGAGGATTACACCCAGTATACAGGACAGGAGAAGTGGTACTGTGCAGTGTATGTATATACAGAATAAGAGCAGATACAGAGAATTACACCCAGTGTACAGGACAGGAGGAGTGGTACTGTGCAGTGTATATATACAGAATAAGAGCAGATACTGAGGAACTCTTTTTAATTTTATACAAAAATACAAAAATGTTGCCATAAAATTTCCAAACAAGATATAAAACAAGTATATACACTTACCCTCCTGGCCCAGCTCCATGCATACTATCTCATTCATACCTACTAAAAAGAAAAAATGAAACCTAGCCTAACGTAAACATCCGATCCGGCTGAACCCCGACTATATACAAATTTATACAAATTACAATATATATATTATACAAATTATATACACACATACATATACATACACACATATATCTCTATCAATTTTTTTATTTTTTATTTTTATTTATATTTTTTTATATATCCATTTTTTGTATTTTTTTTTTTTTTTTATTTTTTTTTTTTTTTTGTCATACACACACATATATAAGAAAAAACAAAAAAAAACAAAAACAAACCTATACTAACCCTACCAATCTATCTATCCCATCACCTTCACCCAGGGCCAACCTCCGCCTCTTGTCCCTCCATGAGGCCAGCCCTTCCTCCACCACCCACACCCAGCCCCTCGCCTCATGTCCTCCTATGTCCGCATAGTCCAGGGTTGGATGCAGGCCTCCCCACACGAAAATAAATAAATAAATATGAACCCCCCCCCCCCCCACCCCATCCCACCCAACCTAACTACACCCCACTTACCCTATCATACAATATATACATCTTATAACAACCATATCTATCTATACAAACCAATATTAAAATCCACCCGAAGGCCCAAGTTCAGTCATTTGCAAACCTTTCTTCAAAAACTCATCTTAAATACAAAACAAAAACCTAATGTGAAAGCCTCAGCCCAACACCAGGAAAAGTGCTACTGAGGCTAAGGTACATCAAAGGTGAAGCCTCTCCAGAGGTAAGAGACCCCATCCGTACCCACCTTCTCGCACTCAAGAGAGCGAACCTTCGCCAGGTCACCTAGAATGTTCCTACACACCTCTTCCACAGGGAGGACTTTCTGCTGGGTTGAAACTAAACACCGTGCGTTCCATGTGAAGTACCTGACCACTATGCTAACTACAAAAGCTGTGCATGGGTCCCTTCTTCCCAAACCTTTGAATGCTCCATAAGCCCATTCCGCATAGGAGAGGTTGGCTAGCCTAGGCCAGCCAATGGATGCGCCCACCCGTTTGTATACCTCTGTATTAAAGGGACACTGAAGCAGGAAGTGCTCCATACTTTCCAGTATGTCGCCACACTCCTCCCGGGGACAACCCCTTTCATCAGAGTTCCTATACCTCAAGTTGCCCCTTACATACAGCTTCCCGTGAAAGCAGCGCCAAGCCAAGTCCCAAAACTTCAAGGGGATCCTTGCCGAATTTAACAACTGTAAACCCCTGTCTAGATCCCGGCTTGGGCAATCCTTAAGGGCCAGGGGCTTTCGGAAGTGGGTCAACAAGACCCTCTCGTCAAGGGATCTCCTTGACTGGGTCTTGATTTCCCTCACTCCCAAACCCCACCGGCGGATCACCTTCAGAATCGGGGTGACATAAGCCGGAAGATATCCGTGAGGTGTACGCAAATCCTTCACTTGCCCTCCTGCCCTCCTGTCTCCCACTCCTGGAAGAAAGGCCGAAACCAACCCCTGCAAGAGACTACCCACGGAGGAGCCCTCTCTTTCCAGAGGTTTGCCAGGTTGATCTTAACAAAGGTGTTCACGAGGAACACCACTGGGTTGACCATACCCAACCCCCCTAATCTCCTCGTACGGTATGTCACCTCTCTCTTGACTAGGTTCAGCCTATTCCCCCATAACAGTTGAAAGAACAGACTGTAAACCCGAGTCCAGAGAGGTTCTGGCAAGACACATACACTGGCCAAATAGATAAGCAAAGGGAGAAGGTAAGTCTTGATCAGGTTCACCCTTTCCCTGAGGGTCAAAGACCAACCCTTCCACTGGTCAACCTTCTGAGCGGCGATCGTGAGCCTGCTGTCCCAATTTTGGGTGGGATAATCCCCATGGCCGAATTGAACGCCTAGGACTTTGGCTGACGACTGGGGCTCTGGGAGGGTGTCCGGGAGACCGAAAGATGGATCACCCCCTCCCAGCCAGAGACTCTCACACTTATCCCGGTTAATCACGGACCCGGAAACTTCCGAGTAGCGTTCTACCTCCGACATCACGTATTCCGCCTCCCCTCCCGAGGACACGAAAACAGTGACGTCATCGGCATACGCCACCACCCTCAGAGTGGCTTCCGGCTCCTCCAGACTCATCCTGACTCCCGCCAACGGTCCTCGATCAATCCTCCTAATAAAAGGATCAATCGCAAACACGTATAAGAGCGGGCTCAATGGACAACCCTGGCGGACTCCAGACCCGACCTCAAAAGGGCTGCCAGACCAACCGTTCACCAGAGGGAAACTCTCTGCCCCTGCATACAAGATCTTTAACCAATCGACAAACCCCCCCGGCAGGCCATATTTCAGAAGGACTGCCCAGAGGTACTCGTGGTCAACCCGATCAAAAGCCTTTGCCTGATCTAAAGCCAGCATGTACCCCTTCCAGTTACCCGCCCTACTCTGCTCCACTGCCTCTCGGACACCGAGCACAGCACTAAACGTGCTTCGGCCTGGAACTGAGCAATGTTGGGTCTCCGAAAGGAGCCGGGGCGCAAACTGCACCAACCGTTTAAACAGTATCTTGGCCAGGATCTTTCTGTCCGTATTGAGAAGCGCTATGGGACGCCAATTCTCAATACGGCTCGGATCTTTACCCTTTGATATAAGGATCAGAGCTGACCTCCTCATTGACTTCGGCAGAGCACCCGAGGAAAGGCACTCATTGAATACCTTAGTCAAGAGGGGAACCAAGGAGTCCTTAAAGGTCTTATAAAACTCGGATGTTAAGCCATCCGGGCCTGGCGACTTCTTTAGGGCAAGCCCTTCGATCGCCAGGCTGACTTCCTCTTCTCTGATTTCTTCTATCAAAACGCCAAGAGAGAGGTCTACTCTTGACTCAGGGATGGTTTCAGCCAGGAAAGCCGAAATCCTGTCCCGATTCAGATCCTTCTTCCTCAAGAGGCACGAGTAGAAGGACTTGACGATTTCCAAGATCCCTGATCTGGACCTATCCAGAGATCCCGTACCATCGACCAGTCCCGTCACCAACTTACTTTTCACTGACATCTTACAGTTTCTGTAAGGGTCGGGCGAGCGGTACTTCCCGAAATCCCTCTCAAAAACCAAAGATGTGTGTCTATCGTACTGGCACCTCTTAAGCAAAGATTTCACCCTGGAGATATCCTCTCGGCTACCTCCAGTCGAGACCAGTTGTTCGAGTTTCCTCCTCAGACCCTGATACAAGCGGTACCTGTCCAGGGACCTGAGGCTCGAGAGCTGGCGGAAGAATTTTGCCACCCGATCTTTGAATATCTCCCACCACTCAGACTTAGTGTCACAAAGATCCAGCAACTCTACCTGACTCTGAAGGAAGTCCTTAAAGGATTGTCTCACCTCTGCTTCCTCCAGGAGGGCCGAATTTAGCTTCCAATAGCCTCTTCCCATTTGGGGGGATTCTGCAACATTCAAAGAGAACATAATCATACAGTGATCAGAGAATTCCACCTCTACCACCTCTAAAGGTGAAAAAGTAGTCTCCTCCTTTAAATAAAACCTGTCTATTCTAGACCTAATCTGACTACCTCTATAATAAGTGAAACCACCGTGGCCTGGGGTGTGCCTAATGTGGACATCCACCAGGCGAGCCTCGCTAGCTATGCTATTCAGGGATACACTATCGTAAGCCAGCCGGTTTCTGGCGCCTCCCCGGTCTTGGGACCTTGTGACTGTATTAAAGTCTCCGCCAAAGACCACCTGCCGACTCGTAAAAAGGAAAGGTTTGATCCTCATAAAGAGACGCTTCCGATCCCACCTGGTTTGGGGACCATAGATGTTTATCAGGCGAAGCTCTTGACCCTTCATGAGGACATCTAAAATCAAACACCTCCCCATTTCTAACTCAATCACTCGTCGGCTTTCTACTGGTGCGGTAAAAAGAACCGCCACTCCGCTATACGGCTCAGCCGCAAGAGACCAATATGATGGACCACGCCTCCACTCCTTTTTTGCTTTATACACAGCCGCCAAATCTGGCAGCCTGGTCTCTTGCAAAAATAAAATGTCAGCTTCAACCCGGCTGAGAAAATCAAAGGCTGCAAACCTAGCCGCATCCGATTTAATACTGGCGACATTAATGGTCGCCAGCGTCAACGGAGTGAGTGCCGCCATACAGAGTGATTAAGTTAGACGGCCTTCTTCCTTCCCTTCCCCTTCTTGTTCTTTTTCTTACCCCTCTTGGGGCTACCCCCTAAGGTGGCACGATCTCTTTTGAGAGAGACAGTGGTGTCCATCTCATTAGTCACCACCGCCTCCCCCTTCGCACCACCCTTGTCATTCCCATTACCAGCGTCTGGACCCGCCCCACCTCCCGAGGACCTTGCATCCTCACCGGAGGGAGGCGCGGGCCCTTCCAGAGGCTCCTTCTCTTGCCCCTCCGGCTCCCCACCTTCAACCTCCTCCCCGGAAGAAGAGATCTCATCCAAGGTGAGGTACCGGTTGGAAAGATCCAGGGGAAGAGAGTCAGGATTAGAGAGGTCCAGGGGGGAGCTGGCTTTGCCTTCCACAGGCACTCTAGCCGGGCTAGATCTTTTTTTGGTCAGACGTTTCCTTCTTGTTCTTTTAGACTCTGTCTCACTCTCCTCTGTTGCACTCTCGTAGCAAGAGGACAGAGTCACCTCGGAACGGTCTAGTCTCGTGAGTTCCTCATTCACCTCGATATCCCCCAGGGTCTCAGCTCTAGGAGAGGCATTCTCTTGGGAGGGCACAGGCATCACCCCAGGAGGGGGTTCCACCTGCCCCCTCTCCATTTGACGCCTCTCCCTCCGTCTCTGCTGGGACGGGCTTTCTTTTCTCTTCATCGACCCCACTGCCCTGTCGCCTTCGCCAGCACTCGCCTCGGCAGTGGGGGCCTCCCGGCTCTCCTCTGCGCGTGCACGAGCCACGTTGGCGACAGAGCGAGGGCAACGACTGAACGGGTGCCCTAGCTCACCACACAGGTTGCATCTAATCTGCCCACAAGATGCAGCTAGATGGCCTTCACCCCCGCACAACGCGCACCTCTGCACTCGGCAGCTGGCGCTGAAGTGCGAAGGGCTGCCGCACTTGTAACACAGCTTAGGCTGCCCCCTGTAGAACACCATGATCCTATCCCGACCAAGGAAAGCAGATGACGGTATGTGGGAAACCGACCCCCCTGAATGTTTCAACTTAATCTGAAACGTCCAGGCACCCGACCAGATGCCAAACTCATCCAGGTTCTTGCTAGGAAGACCCTGGACGTCCCCGTACCTGCTCAACCAGGTCAAGATGTCAATACAAGAAAGTGACTCATTACGGGTCAGAACGGTCACCTTCTTGACCTCATTCTGGCGGGTTATCGCTTGCACAAAAAACCCCTGCCAGTCCGGCTGGTCTTTTGCCAGTTCATACCCAGACCAGAAAAGTTCAAGACCCTCTGGCCGGGCAAAACTGACATCAAACTCCCGGGTGCCATACGGATGTATCAGGGCAAAGATGTCACATGCCCTGATGCCCATCTGAAAGAGAAGCTCCGCCACCCTCTTCCTGGTAGGGCACGCTTCATTGCCTCTCCATTTCAGACAGACAACATTCCGTCTGGCTGACCCAGGGCCGGTTGTGGGTGAGGACCAGGTGGTCTCGCCCCCGCCTTGCTCTCGGAAGGCACGCAGGCCATGCCTGTCTATCCAGAAGGATAGATCCACCTGCTGCCCCCCTACTGTAATGGAATTCTCCCCTCTCCTAAGAGCCTCTAGAAGTTGCCGCTGCAAGTTACCGTCACCAGACATTGGTAATGGGGAGGACAATGGGGACCGCCCCTCCCCCCCTGCGCCGGCGACCACACCAGCATAACTTCTGCCAGGCGTAACCGACGCAGGAGGGGCAGCCGGACCGGGCCCACCCCCACCCCCCCCAGACCTATCTACAGCAGGTGTCACTCCAGACCCCTCTGAAGGGGCCACATGAGGCGCACCGGCCACTTGTACAGTGGCCGGCCGACCTCCAACATTCACCCCTCCATCAGGGCCCGGGGCAACACCACTAACAAAAACTGTATTTACACAAGTGACCACTTCTTCAGTGGCCACTACCGCACTCTCCCCTCCCCCCACACACACTGCTGGGCCAGAGGGGACAGAGGTCACTTTATTTGTTTTGTCCATCATTTCCTTGCTGGACACATTGTTAACAGTCTTTCCAGATTTTTCAGGCCGGCGGGCTGTAGAACCACTGGTCCCAGCCACGCCGGCCTTATCCACTTGATGGACAGTGCAGGAGGGAGGGGCGGTGCACACCACACTCGCATCAGGACCGCCCCCTCCCTCTCTGCCTACAGACACGCTGCTCTGAGCCCCTTTGTGGGTATCCGAAGCCCCACCCCCTCCACCCCTGACCACTCCCACTGCGCCTCCACTCCCCGCCGTTACGACAATACCAGCGGAAGTGGCCGAAGCGGAGCAGACCGGGGCAGAGGAGACCGGAACCCCGGCAAGGACTTGGGCACACAACTTGGGAGGGGCGGAGGCAGCCACCTCGCACCCCCCCCCTGCAACTCCGGATTGGGACACCGCTGTACCCGCAGCCACACCCTCTCCACCCACAGCCATCCCCACCACCCCCGGACCCCCGTCCCCCACTGCCATGCCAAAACCAACAGGGGGGACTGCAGGGCGCACGGGAGCGGCGAAGCAGACCGGGGCAGAGGACGCAGACCCCAGGACAGGGATCCCGGCAACGACCTCCGCAAGGGGGGCAGTGGCAGCCACATCGCCCCGCCGCACCTCCACCCGGCACCTGTCCAGTGCCCCAGCAGAGGTGGGCGGAGCCACCCGACCACCGACCATGCCCCCCCCGCCACTCACCCCGGGAGCCTTCCTGTCTGGCCCCTCCTGCTTCTCCTCACCGCCCCTGTTACCGCAAACAGGGACGGCGTCCTGCGCCATCTTTACCACATCTTTCTCCCCACTCCTACGCACCGGTCCCACAGCAGAGACCGGGCCAGGGAGGATGGTGGGGTTCGTGCCCTGAGCTGGCTTTGCAGCCGGCCCCGGGCACGCAGGGTGGGTCACATAGACATACCTCACCTCTGGATTTAATGTCTTTGCCTTTCTCTTCTTTCCTATTGGCTCGTCTTCCGGTAATTCATCACCAAAACAAATGTCCTCACGAATTTTGGGGGACTCCAGGTGGCGTATCTCGGCCATAAGCTGCCCCCCAACTCCGCTGCTCTCACTGAAGTCTATTTCCTCATCGGAACTAGTGGGGGGCAGGCACACCTGCTCTGCGGTGATGCCAGTTTCCGCAGGTTGCCCCCCCATGTCCGACTCTTCCTCCTCACTAGAGGAGTCATCTTCTTGCTGCTCACGGTTTCCAGCCATTTCATTGAACCTTTTGTCGTTCATGAGCTTCTCCTTAAAGGGGCCACTGTTCTCCAGAATGGCCCCCATTCTGTCCTGCAGCTCTTTAATAATTTCTTTTAAGCCTTTTACTTTTCTTGTTATTTCCGGCCTGTTTTTTCTGGCTGCTTTGTCCACCTTCCCCCTCTCAAGCCTTAGTTTCTCCCTCACCATCCTGAGGGTCCTATTCTCCTCCTCGAACTCCTGGAGGTAGGCCGCGATCCGGGAGCTGTAAACGGCGATTAGTTCCCGGGGCTTCATGTTGCCCCAGTCAGCCTCAACCGGAACCAGCCCATCCCCAGGAGCACTCCGCGTACCTCTTGGAGGGCTACTGTCCGCCCTCCTGGAACCGCCGGCGATGGACACGGCTTCACCTCCGGGGGCTGCAGGGGCCGCTGCACCACGACTCCTGCTGGATCTTCTGACCCCCGGGGCGGAAGATGGAACTGAGGCCGGTAGCTCACCTCCCCTACCTCCCGCCGGCCTACCCCGGGAAGCAGGATCCTGGGTCTTGAGTCGCTTCATAGCCCAGGACCCCACCACCTCCCTGGGGAGAGAGAGGCAGGGCCTGGGCTGGGATAGCTGGAAAAATCCCTGGAAGTCTAATTGCAATCAGCAGGAGCTCCTCCAGACACAACCACACCCGACCAGTGGCTCCTGCACACTGAGGATTACACCCAGTATACAGGACAGGAGAAGTGGTACTGTGCAGTGTATATATACAGAATAAGAGCAGATACTGAGGATTACACCCAGTATACAGGACAGGAGAAGTGGTACTGTGCAGTGTCCATATATACAGAATAAGAGCAGATACTGAGGATTACACCCAGTATACAGGACAGGAGAAGTGGTACTATGGGGTTGGCACTGCTGTCTGTGGGCACCTGGAGGCTGATGCCAGAGGAAGAACAGTTCTTCTGCTGATTCAGATCTAAGCCTCCACTGAACAGGAAGATGTCATATTTGAAATAACTTTCCTTCTGTACAGTACATCCTACTATATGCACAGTCACTGATAGCTGAGGCACAACACAGCAGTACCAGGGTATTACAGGATCGTGTTCAGTATCACAGAGAAATGCCATTGTATTATAGGGCAGGATACAGTAACACAGACCAGTACCTGAGTATTATAAGGCAGTGTTTATTAGCATATCGTAGCACTACAGGATTATAGGATTATAGTATTACCTTATCTAGTACTTTAGAACAGTACTAGAGAATCACAGGGCAGTATATGGCGTCACAGAGCAGTGTCAGAGTACTTTAGGACAGTTTATAATATCACAGAGCATTGCCAGAATATTATAGGACAGTATATTATATCACAGAGCAGTTGTAAAGTACTATAGGATAGTGTATTATAATTATAATACAGAGCAGTGTTAAAGTATTATAGGAAAGTATATTATATCACAGAGCAGTGTCAGGGTACTACTGGACAGTAAACAATATCACAGAGCAGTTCCAGAGTAGTATAAGAAAGTATATTATATCATAGAGCTGTGTCAAAGTACTGTAGGACAGTATATAATATCACAAAGCAGTACAGAGCAGTGTTAAAGTATTATAGGAAAGTATATTATATCACAGAGCAGTGTCAGGGTACTACTGGACAGTAAACAATATCACAGAGCAGTTCCAGAGTAGTATAAGAAAGTATATTATATCATAGAGCTGTGTCAAAGTACTGTAGGACAGTATATAATATCACAAAGCAGTACAGAGCAGTGTTAAAGTATTATAGGAAAGTATATTATATCACAGAGCAGTGTCAGGGTACTACTGGACAGTAAACAATATCACAGAGCAGTTCCAGAGTAGTATAAGAAAGTATATTATATCATAGAGCTGTGTCAAAGTACTGTAGGACAGTATATAATATCACTGAGCATTGTCAGAGTGTTACTGGACAGTTTATAATATCACAGAGCAGTACCAGAATATTACAGGTCTGTATATCATATCACAGAGCAGTACCAGAGTACTGTAGGACAGTATAAAATATCACAGAGTATTGTCAGAGTACTACTGAACAGTATATAATATCACAGAACAGTACTATAGGACAGTATATATCACAGAGCTGTACCAGAGTATTATAGGACAGTATACAATATCACAGAGCATTGTCAGAGTACTATAAGACAGTATATAATATCACAGAACAGTACCCGAGTATTATATAATAGTATATACATCACAGAGCAGTGTTAGAATATTATGACAGTATTTAATATCATAGAGCAGTGTCAGAGTACTACAGTATATCAAATCACAGAGTAGTCTCATATTACTATATGACAGTATATAATATCACAGAGCAGTACCAGAGTACTATAGGACAGTATATAATATCAAAGAGCAGTACCAGAGAACTATAGGACAGTATATTATATCACTGAGCAGTGTCAGGGTACTACAGGACAGCATATAATATTACAGAGCATTGTTAGAGTACTATAGGATATATAATATCACAGAGCAGTACCAGAATACTATTGGAAAGTATATTATATCACAGAGCATTGTCAGAATACTATAGGACAGTATATAATATCACAGAGCAGTACCAGAGTACTGTAGTAAAGTATATGATATCAAAGTGCAGTGTCATAGTACTTCTGGACAGTATATAATATCACAAAGCAGTAACAGTGTACTATAGGATAGTATATTATTTTACAGAGCAGCGTCAGAGTAGTACTGGACAGTAAATAATATTACAGAGCAGTACCAGAGTACTATAGGAATGTCAATTATATCACAGAGCAGTGTCAGAGTAATATAGGAAAGTATATAATATCACATAGCATTGTCAGAGTACTATAGGACAGTATATAATATCACAAAGCAGTACCAGAGTAATATACACTACGTGCAGAATTATTAGGCAAATGAGTATTTTGACCTCATCATCCTCTTTATGCATGTTGTCTTACTCCAAGCTGTATAGGCTCGAAAGCCTACTACCAATTAAGCATATTAGGTGATGTGCATCTCTGTAATGAGAAGGGGTGTGGTCTAATGACATCAACACCCTATATCAGGTGTGCATAATTATTAGGCAACTTCCTTTCCTTTGGCAAAATGGGTCAAAAGAAGGACTTGACAGGCTCAGAAAAGTCAAAAATAGTGAGATATCTTGCTGAGGGATGCAGCACTCTTAAAATTGCAAAGCTTTTGAAGCGTGATCATCGAACAATCAAGCGTTTCATTCAAAATAGTCAACAGGGTCGCAAGAAGCGTGTGGAAAAACCAAGGCGCAAAATAACTGCCCATGAACTGAGAAAAGTCAAGCGTGCAGCTGCCAAGATGCCACTTGCCACCAGTTTGGCCATATTTCAGAGCTGCAACATCACTGGAGTGCCCAAAAGCACAAGGTGCGCAATACTCAGAGACATGGCCAAGGTAAGAAAGGCTGAAAGACGACCACCACTGAACAAGACACACAAGCTGAAACGTCAAGACTGGGCCAAGAAATATCTCAAGACTGATTTTTCTAAGGTTTTATGGACTGATGAAATGAGAGTGAGTCTTGATGGGCCCGTGGCTGGATTGGTAAAGGGCAGAGAGCTCCAGTCCGACTCAGACGCCAGCAAGGTGGAGGTGGAGTACTGGTTTGGGCTGGTATCATCAAAGATGAGCTTGTGGGGCCTTTTTGGGTTGAGGATGGAGTCAAGCTCAACTCCCAGTCCTACTGCCAGTTTCTGGAAGACACCTTCTTCAAGCAGTGGTACAGGAAGAAGTCTGCATCCTTCAAGAAAAACATGATTTTCATGCAGGACAATGCTCCATCACACGCGTCCAAGTACTCCACAGCGTGGCTGGCAAGAAAGGGTATAAAAGAAGAAAATCTAATGACATGGCCTCCTTGTTCACCTGATCTGAACCCCATTGAGAACCTGTGGTCCATCATCAAATGTGAGATTTACAAGGAGGGAAAACAGTCCACCTCTCTGAACAGTGTCTGGGAGGCTGTGGTTGCTGCTGCACGCAATGTTGATGGTGAACAGATCAAAACACTGACAGAATCCATGGATGGCAGGCTTTTGAGTGTCCTTGCAAAGAAAGGTGGCTATATTGGTCACTGATTTGTTTTTGTTTTGTTTTTGAATGTCAGAAATGTATATTTGTGAATGTTGAGATGTTATATTGGTTTCACTGGTAAAAATAAATAATTGAAATGGGTATATATTTGTTTTTTGTTAAGTTGCCTAATAATTATGCACAGTAATAGTCACCTGCACACACAGATATCCCCCTAAAATAGCTAAAACTAAAAACAAACTAAAAACTACTTCCAAAAATATTCAGCTTTGATATTAATGAGTTTTTTTGGTTCATTGAGAACATGGTTGTTGTTCAATAATAAAATTAAGCCTCAAAAATACAACTTGCCTAATAATTCTGCACTCCCTGTATGAAAGTATAATATATCACAAAGCAGTGTCAGAGTTCTATAGGACAGACTATAATATCACAGAGCATTGTCAGAGTACTATAGGACAGTATATAATATCACAGATTATTGTCAGAGTACTATAAGACAGTATATAATATCACAGAGCATTGTCAGAGTACTATAGGAAAGTATATAATATCATAGAGCATTGTCAGAGTACTATAGGAAAGTATATAATATCATAGAGCATTGTCAGAGTACTTATAGCCAGTATATAATATTTCAGAGCAGTACCAAAGTACTAACGGAAAATATTTTATATTGCAGAGCCGTGTCAGAATACTATAGGACAGTATATAATATCGCAGAGCATTGTCAGAGTACTATAGGACAATATATAATATCACAGAGCAGTACCAGAGTACTACAGGTTAGTATATAATATCACAAAGCAGTACCAAATTACTATAGGAAAGTAAATGATATCACAGAGCAGTGTCAGAGTACTACTGGACAGTACATAATATCAAAGAGCAGTACCAGAGTACTATTGGAAAGTATATTATATTGCACAGCAGTGTATTAGTACTATAGGACAGTATATAATATCACAGAGCATTGTCAGAGTTCTAATGGACAGTATATAATATCACAGAGCAGTACCAGAGTACTATAGAAAAGTATGTTAAATCAAAGAACAGTGTCATAGTACTAGTGAACAGTATATAATATCAGAGAGCATTGTCAGAGTATTATAAACCTGTATATAATATCACAGAGCAGAATCAGAGTGCTATAGGTCAGTATATAATATCACAGAGAAGTACCAGAGTACTATAGGAAAGTATATTTTATCACAAAGCAGTGTCACAGTACTATATGACAGTATACTATATCAAGGAGCATTGTCTGAATACTACTGGACAGTATAAAATATCACAGAGCTATACTAGAGTACAATAGGAAAGTATATTATATCACAGAGCAGTGTCATAGTACTATAGGACAGTATATAATATCACAGAGCAGTATCAGGGTAATACAGGGCAGTACATAATATCACAAAGCAGTACCAGAGTACTACAGGACAGTATATTATGTCTCTGAGAAGTGTCAGAGTACTATAGGACAGTATATAATATCACAGAGCAGTAACAGAGTACTATAGGACAGTATATTATATCACAAAGCAGCGTCAGAGTACTACTGGACAGTATATAATATCACAGAGCTGTACCAGAGTACTATAGGAAAGTATATTATATCACAGAGCAGTGTCAGAGTACTATAGGTCAGTATATAATATCACAGAACAATACCAGAGTACTACAGGTCAGTATATTATATCACAGAGCAGTGTCAGAGTACTATAGGACAGTATATAATATCACAGAACAATACCAGAGTACTACAGGTCAGTATATTATATCACAGTGCAGTGTCAGAGTACTATAGGAAAGTATATAATTTCACACAGCATTGTCAGAGTACTACTGGACAATATATAATATCACAGAGCAGTACCAGAGTACTATAAGAAAGTATATTATATCACAGAGCTGTGTCAGAGTACTATAGCAAAGTATATTATATCACAGAGCAGTGTCCGAGTACTATAGGAAAGTATATACTATTACAGAGCAGTGTCAGGGTACTACAAGGCAGTATATAATATCACAGAGTGGTAACAGAGTACTACAGGACAGTATATTATATCACAGAGCAGTGTAAGAGTACTTAAGGACAGTATATAATATCACAGAGCATTGTAAGAGTACTATAGGACAGTATATAATATCACAGAGCAGTGTCAGAGTACTATAGGAAAGTATGTCATATCATAGAGCATTGTCAGAGTACTATAGGCCTGTATATAATATCACAGAGCAGAATCAGAGTGCTATAGGTCAATATATAATATTACAGAGCAGTACCAGAGTACTATAGGAAAGTATATTTTATCACAAAGCAGAGTCACAGTACTATAGGACAGTATATTATATCACAGAGCATTGTCAGAGTACTATAGGTAAGTATATTATATCACAAAGCATTGTCCGAGTACTATAGGAAAGTATATAGTATTACAGTGCAGTGTCAAGGTACTACAGTATATAATATACAGTATATAATATCGCAGAGTGGTACCAGAGTACTACAGGACAGTATATTATATCACAGAGCAGTGTAAGAGTACTTAAGGACAGTATATAATATCACAGAGCATTTTCTGAGTACTACTAGACAATATATAATATCAAAGAGCAGTACCAAGTACCAAAGTACTATAAGAAAGTTAATTATATCACAGAGTAGTGTCAGAGTACTATAGGAAAGTATAATATATCACAGAGCAGTGTCAGGGTACTACAGGGCAGTATATAATATCACAGAGTGGTACCAGAGAACTGCAGAACAGTATATTATGTCGCAGAGCATTATATCACAGAGCAGTGTAAGAGTACTATAGGACAGTATATAATATCACAGAGCAGTACCAGAGTATTATAGGAAAGTATATCACAGAGCAGTGTCAGAGTACTACAGTACAGTATATAATATCACAGAGCATTGTCAGAGTACTACTGGACAGTATACAATATCACAGAGCAGGGTCCGAGTACTTAAAGACTAGTGTCAGGGTACTACAGGGCAGTATATAATATCACAGATCAGTACCAGAGTGCTACAGGACAGTATATTATATCACAGAGCAGTGTAAGAGTACTTAAGGACAGTATATAATATCACAGAGCATTGTTGGAGTACTATAGGACAGTATATAATAACACAGAGCAGTTCCAGAGTATTATAGGAAAGTATATCACAAAGCAGTGTCAGAGTACTATAGGACAGTATATAATATCACAGAGCAGTAAGAGAGTACTATAGGACAGTATATAATATCACATAGCAGTACCAGCGTACTACAGGTCAGAATATTATATCACATAGCAGTGTCAAGGTACTATAGGAAAGTATATAATATCACAGAGCATTGTTAGAGTACTATAGGAAAGTATATTATATCACAGAGCAATGTCAGAATACAATGCAATGTGTTTTCACTGCAGCCCCATTTACTTCTATGGGCCAGGGCTGCATGAAAAACGCAGAATATAGAACCTGCTGCGTTTTTCACGCAACACAGATCTGATGCGTAAAATAATAAAATGTTCATGTACGCAGACCAATTTAAATGAATTGGTCAGGATTTAGTGCGGGCGCATTGCACCCACGTGAAAATCTTGGTCATGTGAAAGGGGCCTTACAGCACAGAAGAGTTCCAGGGAGTATCTCAGCATCATAGAGAAGTACCAGATTATAACAGTATTATAGGACATTATAGCACAGCAGTACCATTGAACTGTATGTACTATCACTGTCTGCTGAGCTGTGTATCTAATCCTATCATGTGTGATAGTGTCTGCTGAGCTGAGTATCTAATCCTATCATGTGTAATACTGTCTGCTGAGCTGTGTATCTAATCCTCTCCTGTGTGATACTGTCTGCTGAGCTGTGTATCTAATCCTATCATGTGTGATACTGTCTGCTGAGCTGTGTATCTAATCCTATCCTGTGTGATACTGTCTGCTGAGCTGTGTATCTAATCCTATCCTGTGTGATACTGTCTGCTGAGCTGTGTATCTAATCCTATCCTGTGTGATACTGCCTGCTGAGCTGTGTATCTAATCCTATCCTGTGTGATACTGTCTGCTGAGCTGTGTATCTAATCCTATCCTGTGTGATACTGTCTGCTGAGCTGTGTATCTAATACTATCCTGTGTGATACTGTCTGCTGAGCTGTGTATCTAATCCTATCCTGTGTGATACTGTCTGCTGAGCTGTGTATCTAATCCTATCATGTGTGATACTGTCTGCTGAGCTGTGTATCTAATCCTATCCTGTGTGATACTGTCTGCTGAGCTGTGTATCTAATCCTATCATGTGTGATACTGTCTGCTGAGCTGTGTATCTAATCCTATCCTGTGTGATACTGTCTGCTGAGCTGTGTATCTAATCCTATCCTGTGTGATACTGTCTGCTGAGCTGTGTATCTAATCCTATCCTGTGTGATACTGTCTGCTGAGCTGTGTATCTAATCCTATCCTGTGTGATACTGTCTGCTGAGCTGTGTATCTAATCCTATCCTGTGTGATACTGTCTGCTGAGCTGTGTATCTAATCCTATCCTGTGTGATACTGTCTGCTGAGCTGTGTATCTAATCCTATCCTGTGTGATACTGTCTGCTGAGCTGTGTATCTAATCCTATCCTGTGTGATACTGTCTGCTGAGCTGTGTATCTAATCCTATCCTGTGTGATTACTGTCTGCTGAGCTGTGTATCTAATCCTATCCTGTGTGATACTGTCTGCTGAGCTGTGTATCTAATCCTATCCTGTGTGATACTGTCTGCTGAGCTGTGTATCTAATCCTATCCTGTGTGATACTGTCTGCTGAGCTGTGTATCTAATCCTATCCTGTGTGATACTGTCTGCTGAGCTGTGTATCTAATCCTATCCTGTGTGATACTGTCTGCTGAGCTGTGTATCTAATCATATCCTGTGTGATACTGTCTGCTGAGCTGTGTATCTAATCCTATCCTGTGTGATACTGTCTGCTGAGCTGTGTATCTAATCCTATCCTGTGTGATACTGTCTGCTGAGCTGTGTATCTAATCATATCCTGTGTGATACTGTCTGCTGAGCTGTGTATCTAATCCTATCCTGTGTGATACTGTCTGCTGAGCTGTGTATCTAATCCTATCCTGTGTGATACTGCTGCTGAGCTGTGTATCTAATCCTATCCTGTGTGATACTGTCTGCTGAGCTGTGTATCTAATCCTATCCTGTGTGATACTGTCTGCTGAGCTGTGTATCTAATCCTATCCTGTGTGATACTGTCTGCTGAGCTGTGTATCTAATCCTACCCTGTGTGATACTGTCTGCTGAGCTGTGTATCTAATCCTGTGTGACACTGTCTGCTGAGCTGTGTATCTAATCCTGTGTGATACTGTCTGCTGAGCTGTGTATCTAATCCTATCCTGTGTGATACTGTCTGCTGAGCTGTATCTAATCCTATCCTGTGTGATACTGTCTGCTGAGCTGTGTATCTAATCCTATCATGTGTGATACTGTCTGCTGAGCTGTGTATCTAATCCTTATCCTGTGTGATACTGTCTGCTGAGCTGTGTATCTAATCCTATCCTGTGTGATACTGTCTGCTGAGCTGTGTATCTAATCCTATCCTGTGTGATACTGTCTGCTGAGCTGTGTATCTAATCCTATCATGTGTGATACTGTCTGCTGAGCTGTGTATTTAATCCTATCATGTGTGATACTGTCTGCTGAGCTGTGTATCTAATCCTATCCTGTGTGATACTGTCTGCTGAGCTGTGTATCTAATCCTATCCTGTGTGATACTGTCTGCTGAGCTGTGTATCTAATCCTATCCTGTGTGATACTGTCTGCTGAGCTGTGTATCTAATCCTATCATGTGTGATACTGTCTGCTGAGCTGTGTATCTAATCCTCTCCTGTGTGATACCGTCTGCTGAGCTGTGTATCTAATCCTATCCTGTGTGATACTGTCTGCTGAGCTGTGTATCTAATCCTATCCTGTGTGATACTGCCTGCTGAGCTGTGTATCTAATACTATCCTGTGTGATACTGTCTGCTGAGCTGTGTATCTAATCCTATCCTGTGTGATACTGTCTGCTGAGCTGTGTATCTAATCCTTTCCTGTGTGATACTGTCTGCTGAGCTGTGTATCTAATCCTACCATGTGTGATACTGTCTGCTGATCTGTGTATCTAATCCTACCATATGTGATACTGTCTGCTGATCTGTGTATCTAATCCTACCATATGTGATACTGTCTGCTGATCCTATACCTCCATGCAGCGTAGAAAGGGTTACCTCCTGGGTATTGATTGGGGTGACGTCACGCCCCGTTATTACACTATAGATCAGCGGGCTGTGGCTCCTCGGCCTCTGGCAGTCGTGCGTGGTTCAGGCCCTGTCGCTAAGTGGAAGACATTTTGTTGCTATGACAACCCCTGACTAAACAGCACTCGGAGGATGATGAGACAATGGATAAGGAGGATGACGGCTGCCATGTCTGTCTCCTCATCTCTATGATATCATCAGTGACCCCGACCCTTAGCATCATTAATCCTGACATCATCCACCTGTTCCCAGAACTTTACCCCGGGGGAGGGGGCTGCAGGGTGTCAGGGGAGGGGGCTGCAGGGTGTCAGGGGAGGGGGCTGCTGTTGACAGGGGAGGGGGCTGCAGGGTGTCAGGGGAGGGGGCTGCAGGGTGTCAGGGGAGGGGGCTGCTGTTGACAGGGGAGGGGGCTGCAGGGTGTCAGGGGAGGGGGCTGCAGGGTGTCAGGGGAGGGGGCTGCTGTTGACAGGGGAGGGGGCTGCAGGGTGTCAGGGGAGGGTGCTGCAGGGTGTCAGGGGAGGGGGCTGCGGGTGTCAGGGGAGGGGGCTGCAGGGTTTCAGGGGAGGGGGCTGCAGGGTGTCAGGGGAGGAGGCTGCAGGGTGTCAGGGGAGGGGGCTTCCGGGTGTCAGAGGAGGAGGCTGCAGGGTGTCAGGGGAGGGGGCTGCCAGGTGTCAGGGGAGGGGGCTGCCAGGTGTCAGGGGAGGGGGCATCTGGGTGTCTGGGGAGGGGCCTGCAGGTGTAGGGGGGGGCTGTAGGTGTCAGGGGAGGGGCTACGGGTGTCAGGGTTGGGGGCAGCTGGGTGTCAGGGGAGGGGGCTGCGGGTGTAAGGGGAGGGGGCTGTGGGAGTCAGGGTAGGGGGCTGCAGGGTGTCAGGGGAGGGGGCAGCTGGGTGTCAGGGCAGGGTGGCTGCAGGCTGTCAGGGGAGGGGGCTGCAGGGTGTCAGGGCAGGGTGTCAGGGGAGGGGGCTGCAGGGTGTCAGGGGAGGGGGCAGCTGGGTGTCAGGGGAAGAGACTGCGGGTGTCAGGGGAGGGGTCTGCAGGGTGTCAGGGGAGGAGACTGCGGGTGTCAGGGGAGGAGGCTGCGGGTGTCAGGGGAGGAGGCTGCGGTTGTTGGGGCAGGGGCTGCCAGGTGTCAGGGGCTGAGACTTCTGGTGTCAGGGGAGGAGACTGCAGGTGTCAGGGGAGGAGGCTGCGGGTGTCAGGGGAGAAGGCTGCAGGTGTCAGGGGAGGAGGCTGCGGGTGTCAGGGAAGGAGGCTGTGGGTGTCAGGGGAGGAGGCTGCGGGTGTCAGGGGAGAAGGCTGCTGGTGTCAGGGGAGAAGGCTGCTGGTGTCAGGGGAGGAGGCTGCGGGTGTCAGGAGAGGAGGCTGCGGGTGTCAGGAGAGGAGGCTGCGGGTGTCAGGGCAGGGGTTGAAGGGTGTCAGGGGTAAGCGGCACTAATTGACATGACAGCAAACACTGAGAAGACAGACCGCTCCCTGGGAAACAAGATGTCCGCCTGAGATACAGATAAGGGCAACACGCCGGTCCAGAGCGGGTCCTGCTGAGCAGTGGATACAATGTATCTAATCCGGACCAAACCTCCTGGACTTCAGAGGGGTGTATGATGGGTTTACCTCCCAGAGAATCGTCTACATCAGATACAACTGTAACAAACTTGCTGTCAGTGAATAGAAATAGTGGTGTGTACATCCAATGGCTAAAACCCTGTCCTAACTTAAAGGGGTTGTAACATCTCTCACATTGGGGGCATATCCCAGCGATATGCCCCCAGTCTCTGAGATGGGAGTGCCCCTTTACAACTTCTTGTCTTAATTGGGAACAAATGTAACAGATCTTCTGCTGTGAGAATATTAGGGCAGCACAGGTTTTCAGCCACTGGATGTAGAAAAAACTGTTTCCATTCACTGACAACAAGATTGCTACAATTGTATCACTGCCCTCCTCCGCCCTAATGCATTCTGAATGGAAAAGGATCTGCTCAGTTTGCCTCCGTTCCGTCTCCATTCCGTGTAGAGGCTCGTAACTCTGTACCCCGGAACCTCAATGACGTGAGGGCCGCCCTTCAAGAAGAGTGGGAAGCCATGCCCCAGCGGACGATAAGTCGCCTTGTGAACAGCAGGAGACGTCGTTGTCAAGCTGTAATTGGTGCTCAAGGCCACCGGACAAGTTCCTGAGACGCTGACATCTTGTGGCGGTGTACCCAGCACTGGGGTCGGCTTTTGTTTCAATAAATTGTTTGAGACAAGGAAACCACCATTACTGCTTCTACGTAAATGTCCGACCTTCATGATATAATGTCACCGGAGCGGGAACTTTTTTACGTTTTCCATAAATTTCACCCAAAAGCCAAATATCCCAAACTTTTTGTGCGTAGTGCAAATATACGGGTCAGTATTAGTAGTTTTATTCTTATTCACGGGGCAGTGACATCCAGTAAGGCCTGTGTCAGATGACTCCTTCTCCAGTGATGATATCACCTGGACCTTCTCCAGTCCGTACGGTTCTTAAAATAGCAGCGGATCTGATGATATAAGTCTCTGGAAAGACAGAATATTCTGTGATCTTCCTGGCATTGAGCTGTAAGAATGGAGTGAAGGAGAGAGCTGTGACCTTTGTCCCTCGTCCATTACTGGTTGGAACGGTTCCAGCAGCTCATCCTCCCTCTTCTGTGTGAAGAACATCTCTGGAGAAGATGGGCAGCCGCTCCCCTCTGTATGATGTGGCCCTCACTCATCACCGGGCTAATTTTACATCTGCTTGTGCGAATTAACTTTGAATCATTCCCTTAATTTTGTGAGCTGCGGCCATTAAGACTGAGATGCAATACGACACCTATTTATAAGGGAGGAGGTTATGAGGTCTGAGATGGAGGCAGCTTATAATATGCCTCTAATAGACTATTGCTTATCTGCCAGGATGGGCCTACATTTTAGGAAGCTGCTGTGTCGTAGATCCGTGTGTTTTATTACATGGTCAATCACCACTGCTCGATTAAGTTGGCCAATGGCCCTGGTTTTCTCCTTACTTGCCTCCTCTCCTTCCCTACCTCCATCCTGCCTCGCTGTGATATTATTACCTTTCTGAGCGAGGATTGACCACAGGCTGTAACCATTTAGCTGTTTTTCTACATTGGTCATTTAGGCCTGGTTTACATGGAGACTTTGCAAGTATTTACCATATCAGACATGACAGGAGTGGTGACGGCTCTTCTATATGTCCAGGCCCTCACAGGTGACATCTCTTCTGATTGTAGATGCTCTCTTTCACTTTCTTGTCCATTCAGCCCAGACCACCATGATGGCTTCTTCTGAAGAATGCAGAGTTTTCTGGTGAGACAGTTTTGACACCTTAACTTCCGGAACTATCTTAAAAAATATCTGTAAATTCAGAAGTTAAACTAAGTCCCAGAATAAATACAGCCCCCCCTCCCCCCTTAAAGATATAGAAAGCCGTAAGCTATTACAGTCAACAGGCCCCTTAAATACAAATCTAGGGCAGACCACCAAAATAAATTTAGACCTAAAACCTCTAAACAATTCAGTTCCCAGACCAGGCTCCCCCATAAACAAACACCAACCCACAACCAGACCCTAGAATTAAATACAGCCCTCCAAACGAAACCCCCTAAATACAGACCCAGAGCAGACACCCTAAATACAAGCACAGCCCTGCTAAATACCGATTCAGGGCATGAAGCTCACAGTTATTCCTCCTTTCCCTTGGCTTGAGGACCTGCATGGGACCATGTTGAGGTCCTTCAGCAGGTCACATTTTTATTCCCTAGGATTCAAACTGAAACAAACCCACAAGGCTCATCAAGTCTTTGGCCAAGATGATTGCACCAAGTTGTTTTAGATGTGGTTTTGCTGCAATTTACAGGAAAAATGTGATACTGTAACACTGTAATATGCATCACGTCTTTGCACACTTTCGAACCAACCGAAAGACTCAGACCCCTAAACTGCCAATATTGCAAACCACCATTGGAAATCACCTATCTTAATGAATCCTTCCCTGACTTAACCCAGAAGAGGGCAGAGTTTTGGTCCACATTGATTCATTGTACCAAGCCCACAGCTCCCAACCATCCTGGATCCAGCAATCCTGGTGTTTGGGTGCTGTCCCATGAATGTCACCATTTGTCTCTCCATGTCACTAAGTTCCTAGAGTGGTGTCTGTGCCTATGGTACTTCCCTCTAAATACTACTTCCACCATTTCATGTGTATCTTCTCTCCCTTCTCCCTTGCACATCAGAGGTAGCTTTACCTGAGCTGTTCTTGGCTATCTCTATAGACCGTTAATGGAGTGGTGGTCACAGAAGTGCTCTACAGCTCCATTCCACATGCTCCATTCATACGGGGGTACACAGGACCCCTGTTCTCTTGAATGTCCACAGGTTTGACCCTTGCTGATCAGACTCTTACCCGCTACCCTGTGGATAGGGGATATTTTTTAATCTTTGCACAAACCTTTAAAGCTTTATAAACCTAGACAAGCCCTTTAAAGTAATGATGGGTATAAATAGGACAGTGTTGGCCTTGCCCGCTGTGCTCCTCTTATACCATGGGTTCAGAAGCATGGCTATAGGGGACAGCAGTTGGGCCCTGGTACCCGAGAAGACCATATAAGAAGACACCAGCATTGATTATGGCACATGGTAGGTGGTGGGGGCAGGGGCAGGTCATAGATTTTGCATTGGGAGCCTAGAGCTAAGCTCTTGGTTTGGTTTATCACCCAACAGTCATAGTGTACTGTGCCTTTAAAAGATGACGTTCATCGGTCTGGTATAGCCTGAGGATCAGACTGGGCTCAGCTGCTGCAGAACTGTTTCCCTGTCATTTATGGTCTGTAGATTCATTGATATTTCCAGCTCATGCCCCAGGGGACACCTACCCACATGAGAACTATTGCTGGCTGGGATGATAGCGCTGTATCTGTGCAGTACATTATCATCTATAATTCATGCTCCGGTGATGGAGAGCAGATGACGCTGTGGACCTCTATATGGATCACTATAGGAACATAGGGCACAGTGTTATTACTGGAGGCCTCAGCGGACATCACACAAAGCCTCAGCTTCATGATGAGATTCTATAATACCAGGGGTCTGGAGCATTGGCAGAGCAATGGAAACACAGCAGAGTAGAAGTCTGTGGATCCTGTACTGCCCAAGGGCTTCATACATGGGGGCATGCAATGTCCCTGCTGGTTGGACCATAGGAGCAGAAGCTTCAGGATGTGTGGTCAGCATCGACAGGCTTCTCACCCAGCTTTCCATAGACCCTGAATGTCATATACATACAGTATAGAATGCACGCTGCATAATAAATAATCCAGATTTATCCTGTATGCGTATGGTGGTTGTCACTCAGCCTCTGTACAAAACAGAAAATGAAAGTCTGGAGAACATGCTAATATGCTTCATATTCCAATGTCTCATCTTTTTTTTTTATAGATCTTTGCTTGCTATCAGTGAATAAAGCTATTCCTATTCAGTGGTAGTAACCCTGTCTGTAGCCAGTCCTGCTCTCTTCTGAGAAGTGGATACAATTGTCTCCAATGTAGACAATACTCTAAACATTCTGGACTCTGATACATTGTATCAAACCACAAGCCTTTAGCTCACAGAGCATTGTCTAGACCAGGGATGGGAAAACTGCATCTCTCCAGCTGTTGTAAAGCTACAGCTCCCAGTATGCCCAGTCTGCCTACAGCTATCAGCCTACAGCAGGGCATGATGGGATTTGTAGTTTTACAACAGCTGGAGAGCCGCAGTTTGCCAATCACTGGTCTAGAGTGAATACAACTGTATCCACAGCCACAGAGTTACTGACCTTGGATATAGCCTAAAGTGTTCTTATTCACTGACAGGAAGCAAAGCTCCTGAAAATAATGAGGAATTGAAACACATTGTCTATTAGAGAGCTGTAAACCTTCATTTCTACAGGGGATTTACTCTCTTTGTGATTCCCAATAGCAGATTATATGCATTATATGGCTGTTTGGACGTCAGCCTGAAGCCCGAGGGGGCACAGCTGCATTCTTATTCAATGACAGGGAGCAGAGATCTTGAAAGTGGCGAGGAAATGAAATAAAAAGATTTACAAGTATCCATTTATACACTGATTATGCTTTAAAAAACTGGAGAACCCCTTTAAGTCTTCCAGTACTACGTGTGATATTGCGATTTACTGTAAGTTGTTGTATCTCGGTAAGTTGCAGAAAAACATCTCCTGATTTTCTTTTCTTCATTCTTGTTGAGACACAGGCGATGGAGAGCAAACTTCTCATTGGTGGAAAGACCATTATGGACCATACCAACGAGCAGCAGAAAATGCTGGAGATAAAGAGACAGGAGATTGCCGAGCAGGTGAGACGTAGACCCTCACAAGATTTGACATCCGACCACCACAGATGACATATCTATGGGCCACAATGATGGTAAGGAATTAAAATTCTTACCCTAGAGTGAAATCTACCGCAGTGTCTCTGGGAATCTACAAGATTTACAGGGGCTGGTCAGGAATTTTGGACCTACCAACATGTTTGAGAGAGTCCCCTTCCTACAGTACCCTATAGAGAGGAAATAACTACTCCTACATTATATGCAGGCTATGGGGATGAGGGATTGTATTTAGCATAAAAAGTTATAAATAAAGTTCCAACAATCTGTAGGCTCTTCACTTAGATTAGGATTTAGTTCTGAAGATCTTGGATCTTGACATCTTAAGGGTATGGCCACATGGTCAGGTTTCTGCATGCAGTATTGTAATCCAAAACCAGGAGTGAATAAAAAAAAAACAGGAGACATTGTATCTGTCCTTTATACTTTCTCTCCTTTTATGATCCAGTCCTGATTTTGGCTGTGTGGTCGTGTGGTTGTACCCTAAAGAAAGCTGTGAGACCACTAGAGTAGGAGTTACTATGAGATCGAGCAACCAAGAAGGATGACCTCTGCTCATAGACGAGATGCAGTTAGTGATCATTGAAGAGGCAAGTGAAAACTGATGGCAAATCAGCAGATGACCAAGGAAAGTCATAAAGAACTGAGGGTCAAATGTGCTGTGAATATTGGCCATAATGGATTGGGGTCCTCATAAATTTTTTTAGAAAGGGGCACCATGGATATTTGCTATATAACCAGCTATCAATACTTTTTAATTATGAATTGAACAAATTCCTTACTCCCCCGCCCAAAAAAAAAAAAAAAAAGATACTAGTTTATGAAATATACATGGGGATCACTCCCCTCTCACAGCAGGAAGTCCCAGCACTTTCTTAAGCACCATGTTATTTAGCAGCTGAAACTCATGTAACCAAAGCTTTCGTACTATGTTAGAAAGCTGAGGAAATTCTCTTTAGTCCGAGTCATTTCCCAAAATCTATCAAGATGGTAGTCATAAAGTTCACATTTCCATCTTGTTGGACTGCCGATGGTCTACTATATGCTAACATCAAGTTCTTTATGCCAACTTCATCATCAAAAGTGTCCAAACAACATGATTTGGGATTGAGGTCAAAGGACCAAATTATAATTTTTTTTGTCAAATTAACCCTTTAATATAACAAATTCCATTCTTCGTTTCAGAAACGTCGGGAACGTGAGATTCAGCAACAGATGCTCCTCAGAGATGAGGAGACTGTGGAACTGAGAGGGACATACACATCTCTACAACAGGAGGTTGAGATGAAGACCAAGAAACTGAAAAAGGTGACACGTCTACGTCTTATACTTTCTATAGCTATGAAAAACAAGCCTGACCATGATATAGAGGCACTCCCCTATGCAGCACATAACCCTGTAGATTCAGGTGGACACTTGACAGAACTAGTGAATTGAATTCCTCACAAGATGGACTGTGTTCTTCTTTCAGCTCTATGCCAAGTTACAGGCTGTAAAGGGAGAGATCCAGGACCAGCACGACGAGTACGTACGGGTGAGGCAGGACCTAGAACAAGCCCAGAATGAGCAGACACGGGAGCTGAAATACAAGTGAGTTTGCAATTTCTCAAGAGCTTATGATACATGTACCTCAAGAATTACCAAAACTGGAGCTTTACTTCAAGTCAACGTCTCAGAACTAAACTTTCATCTTCTTAACTCCTAGGTATCTGATCATTGAAAATTTTATTCCTCCGGAAGAAAAGAACAAGATCATGAACCGTCTCTACTACGATGCAGAAGAGGACCATTGGAAATTTCAGCCTCTTGTACCTCCAGGAAAGTAAGTTCTTCTAATATCCTCACAATAAGTCCCTAAAACTGTCAGAAATCTTAAGAGAACAGGAAGGCCGGACACAGTGTACAGTGTTGGACTTGGGTTCCTTGGATGCACTAGAGAAAATAATTCTGAGAGCCACCAACCATCTATACAGACCATTGCATCATAATTGTAATAGTCTGACTCCTGTGATACCCAGTATAAGAACTGGATGGCACAATTTCACCTTTAGCGTTCCCATTTCCCTCAACCTTGGGTTTGGGTTGAGGTACTAAGCTGACTCCATGTGCCTCTAGATGGTCCAGTGGTCCTTTTCCTGGATAACTTTAATAGGTTGGGATCCAATATGGGCGAGATTAGAGATATTGGTGTTATGGTCAGGGAATTTAAATATTCCACCCACTTAAGATTCCCCATAATGTTTAAAGGTGTTGTGCAGCAAGGGAAAACATTTTTAAAAAGTTAAAAAAGAGTAATACTCACATTACTGATCCCCACCATTCTTGTTGCTTGCAGATGTCTACTTCCCTGCTCGGCCAATCACTCGCCACAGTGGTGACCCACCTTGGCTAGTGATTGGCTGGGGTGATCATCTCCTGTGTGTTGAGAGGTACCAGGAAATAGAGACCAGGGAGGAACCATCAGAACGGTAGTGGGAGGTGATCGGTCTGTTGAGTAGGATTTTTTACAGTATTCTGAGCTTTACTAAATGTTTTTCTTGGCTGGACCACCACTTTAATACTATCAGGGGATTTGGGAAGCCAAGAGTGCTAGATAGGACTTACTATAATTTACAGTTAAATGTTAGACCGAGATGTAAATGGGATGAGAAAAATACAAATATCAAGGCTAATATTGTATGGGGTGTTCCACAGTGAAAGCGGAGGTGGAACCACAATGAAGAGGCGGCCAATATCAGCTGTTGGATACAAAAGGCCAATCAGCCAGTATGCCAGGGTGGCCATGGTGATGGGCTATCATCCGAGGTACCGGGTAAGTAACCTCACTCTTTTTATAACCCAGTAGTACTAAAGTGGAAACATTAGTAGCAGTAAGTCCTCTATATGTCAACATTTATGTTGACATATAGATGTGCAGTGGCAGGATTTGGGATGGTCTCAACACTACGATGAGTCCTCTAGACACTGTTGAGGTGTCACCACATATTGCTGCTCTCCAGAAGGGGAGGTAAGGCGCAGTGTAACATAATGGGAAATAAGTCCCGAGGGTCAGGGTTTGTAGTAAACCAATGTGCTTCTTTACTGGAGGAACTCAAATGCAAAACAATACAGGTAATGCACTGAGCTGGCTTCTCCAGTTTCCGACCTGGCAGAAGAAGGTTCTTTGCCGAAAAAAGGCTTGAGCTAGTTGTCCCTCTGTCTATCAAAAGGTTAGTACCCTGGGCTGGTGGCCCAGGGTCTGTGGGTCAGTCATCGGCTAGCCCTCTGGTCAAAGGGCTGGTATCCCTGTCTCAGTGTCTTTTTCTGGTCACTTGTGCAGTCTGGCAAAGTCTCTTCTACTAAACACTGGTCCCTACCTGCAGATCACTAGGGGCTCTGACTGCTCTCCTTATGTACAGATTTTAACTGAACTAGAACCTTCTAGTGGGAGGGGTGGATTGGAGAAACACAGCCTAAACAGAAACAAGGTTGCAATTTCAGTCCATTATAACCTTACATAGAGTTTTAATTCAAGTCTATGGGAATGACTAAGCTGTTCTTCCAGACATAAGCAACAGAGCTAAACCGGACAGTCAAAAGGTCACTGCATCTGTTTTTTTGTTTTTTATTTTTACCTCCAAAACGTTGCATAGTCCCTTATAGTAACTTCTCAGTGCATAGATAGAAAGTCCCAACGTCTCTCAGTATTAGCTGACTGTGCATTATCTTTTTCTACATTGCAGTGCAATAACAGTGCACATGAATAGGATATATTACAATAAACAAATAAAATGCAGTTCAACAATATAAAACATGATAGGTGCACACAACAGCATAAATAACAGTGTAAGGTAACCCTTAAAAGTGTAATAGAGAGTTGATGGTGTTGCATAGTTGCAATAGGACTAATGTCCACAAATGTCCATGGTCCAAAATACTCCAGGGCACTAAGCGGTTCCTATGTAAGAACTAGTGTAAAATGTTTACATGATGACTATCGCTGTCTTTGCTTTTCGTTTCTAGGCCGAAAACATCATGTTCCTCGAGTTGGACCTGACTCCCCCCACTGTATTTGAGATGGACTTTTCTAAGGATCGAGCAGAACAGGACCCGCGAGCTCTTCATCTTGAGAGACTGACTCGTCTTGATAGTCTTTTGGAGCGTCCAGCTGCTGCTCGGGTCAGGAAGTCCAGGTCTTGGTGAGTAAACCCCTTAGATATCTCCACCAATCTACGGAGTCATGATTGTACATATGGAAGGAATCATTACAAACCTTCTCCATATTCATATGTATAGTTTCAATAAAAAGTAAGTGAACAAATTAGAACTACTTGGATTTATGCATTAAAATATGGTCTGGTGGGTATTTAAGTCACAATTGTAGACAAACACAATCCAACTAAACTAATAACATGCTATCCATTGGCAGATCTATGTTTACCAACCTGTGGCTCTGGAGTTGTTGCAAAACTACACTTCTTGTCATGCCCCTAATCAGGTCATGATGGGAGTTGAAGTTTTGCAACAGCTGGAGGGCCACAGGTTGGTAAGCCTAGGTCTCCAGTATTGTAAGAAGTGCTGTAGTAAAATGAAAGCTGTGTTGTGATGGGTTGATATGGTAACAAACAGTTTGTCTTTTAGACAGTACATGCAGGGAGATGAGAGGCAGCGTGAGAAGCAGTGCCTCGGCAACTGCAGCTATATCAGTGTATAATATACACGCTGCATAACTGGTTGCTATGGGAAACAAAGTTTTGGACAGCACACGTAGGGAGATTACCCCTCTGAACCACAACGGGCCCTATTTTCTGACAACATACAAAGAGAGGCAGATTGAGAGGCTCTGTAGTAAACTGACGGCTGTGCTGGGATTGGGTGCTGTGGGCAACAAACTGTGTGTCTTTTAGAACAGTTGAGGAAGGCTGGACGGGCCGAAACGCGTCCTGTAAACTGATGATGCACTTGGAATAAAATATACTACAAACAACAAGCACGTTTGCTGGGATTATCTTCTATATGTCTTTTAGAACACACATGCAGGGAGATAAGAGGCAGGTTGAAATGCAAGGGAGAATGGAGGCAGCAATGTGTGGCAAGCACTATTATAATGGAGAACCAAATGGTTGGCACTGTTATAGAGAATAACTGTGTGGCTGGCACTGTTATACTGGAGTGCTATATGGCTTCCACTGTTATGGTGAAGCACTTTCTAGCCAGCACTGTTATAGCGTAGTACTGTGTGGCAGGAACTTTATGGTGGAGTACTGTACAGCCGGCACTGTTATAGCAGAATACCGTGTGGCTGGCATTGTTATACTAGAGTACTGTGTGGCTGGCACTGTTATAACGTAGTACTGTGTGGCTGACATTGTTATAGTGGAGCACTGTGTAGCTGGCATTGTTATAGTGGAGCACTGTGTGGCTGACACTGTTATAGTGGAGCACTGTGTAGCTGGCATTGTTATAGTGGAGCACTGTGTGGCTGACACTGTTATAGTGGAGCACTGTGTAGCTGGCACTGTTATAGTGGAGCACTGTGTAGCTGGCACTGTTATAGTGGAGCACTGTGTAGCTGGCATTGTTATAGTGGAGCACTGTGTGGCTGACACTGTTATAGTGGAGCACTGTGTAGCTGGCACTGTTATAGTGGAGCACTGTGTGGCTGACATTGTTATAGTGGAGCACTGTGTAGCTGGCACTGTTATAACGTAGTACTGTGTGGCTGACATTGTTATAGTGGAGCACTGTGTGGCTGACACTGTTATAGTGGAGCACTGTGTAGCTGGCACTGTTATAGTGGAGCACTGTGTAGCTGGCACTGTTATAGTGGAGCACTGTGTGGCTGACACTGTTATAGTGGAGCACTGTGTAGCTGGCACTGTTATAGTGGAGCACTGTGTAGCTGGCATTGTTATAGTGGAGCACTGTGTGGCTGACACTGTTATAGTGGAGCACTGTGTAGCTGGCACTGTTATAGTGGAGCACTGTGTGGCTGACATTGTTATAGTGGAGCACTGTGTGGCTGGCACTGTTATAACGTAGTACTGTGTGGCTGACATTGTTATAGTGGAGCACTGTGTAGCTGGCATTGTTATAGTGGAGCACTGTGTGGCTGACACTGTTATAGTGGAGCACTGTGTAGCTGGCATTGTTATAGTGGAGCACTGTGTGGCTGACACTGTTATAGTGGAGCACTGTGTAGCTGGCACTGTTATAGTGGAGCACTGTGTAGCTGGCACTGTTATAGTGGAGCACTGTTTAGCTGGCATTGTTATAGTGGAGCACTGTGTGGCTGACACTGTTATAGTGGAGCACTGTGTAGCTGGCACTGTTATAGTGGAGCACTGTGTGGCTGACATTGTTATAGTGGAGCACTGTGTAGCTGGCACTGTTATAACGTAGTACTGTGTGGCTGACATTGTTATAGTGGAGCACTGTGTGGCTGACACTGTTATAGTGGAGCACTGTGTAGCTGGCACTGTTATAGTGGAGCACTGTGTAGCTGGCACTGTTATAGTGGAGCACTGTGTGGCTGACACTGTTATAGTGGAGCACTGTGTAGCTGGCACTGTTATAGTGGAGCACTGTGTGGCTGACACTTTTATAGTGGAGCACTGTGTAGCTGGCACTGTTATAGTGGAGCACTGTGTAGCTGGCACTGTTATAGTGGAGCACTGTGTGGCTGACACTGTTATAGTGGAGCACTGTGTAGCTGGCATTGTTATAGTGGAGCACTGTGTGGCTGACACTGTTATAGTGGAGCACTGTGTAGCTGGCACTGTTATAGTGGAGCACTGTGTAGCTGGCACTGTTATAGTGGAGCACTGTGTAGCTGGCATTGTTATAGTGGAGCACTGTGTGGCTGACACTGTTATAGTGGAGCACTGTGTAGCCGGCATTGTTATAGTGGAGCACTGTGTGGCTGGCACTGTTATAGTGGAGCACTGTGTAGCCGGCACTGTTATAGTGGAGCACTGTGTAGCTGGCACTGTTATAGTGGAGCATTGTGTAGCTGGCACTGTTATAGTGGAGCACTGTGTAGCTGGCACTGTTATAGTGGAGCACTGTGTAGCTGGCATTGTTATAGTGGAGCACTGTGTGGCTGACACTGTTATAGTGGAGCACTGTGTAGCTGGCATTGTTATAGTGGAGCACTGTGTGGCTGACACTGTTATAGTGGAGCATTGTGTGGCTGACACTGTTATAGTGGAGCACTGTGTGGCTGGCATTGTTATAGTGGAGCACTGTGTAGCTGGCACTGTTATAGTGGAGCACTGTGTAGCTGGCACTGTTATAGTGGAGCACTGTGTAGCTGGCACTGTTATAGTGGAGCACTGTGTAGCTGGCACTGTTATAGTGGAGCACTGTGTAGCTGGCACTGTTATAGTGGAGCACTGTGTAGCTGGCACTGTTATAGTGGAGCACTGTGTGGCTGACACTGTTATAGTGGAGCACTGTGTGGCTGACATTGTTATAGTGGAGCACTGTGTAGCTGGCACTGTTATAGTGGAGCACTGTGTGGCTGACATTGTTATAGTGGAGCACTGTGTGGCTGGCATTGTTATAGTGGAGCACTGTGTGGCTGACACTGTTATAGTGGAGCACTGTGTGGCTGACACTGTTATAGTGGAGCACTGTGTAGCTGGCACTGTTCCAGTGGAGCACTGTGTGGCTGACACTGTTATAGTGGAGCACTGTGTAGCTGGCACTGTTATAGTGGAGCACTGTGTAGCTGGCACTGTTATAGTGGAGCACTGTGTAGCTGGCATTGTTATAGCGTAGTACTGTGTGGCAGGAACTTTATGGTGGAGTACTGTACGGCTGGCACTGGTCACGCGATACTCTGGACGCCGGCTTCCAATATCATAGGTCATTTCCGGCACGATTGCGGTGACGGATAGACTAGCAAAAAGATGGTATGTACTGATTGGTCGGCATTTGTATATAATCTATGTCTCCCAGTGATGACGCTACCTCCAGACGAAGGTACGCCGAAACGCACGTTGGGGTAGGCGCCATCCTGGAGGAGACACAGTATGGGTAATTGTCCGATGTTCCTTTTTTTCTATTCATGAATTTTTGCACATGCACTTTAACGAATGATCATGTTGGACGAATAAGAACCTGTATGTTTCCTCCAGTGATGTCGTTTTTATCTCCTGCACCACTTTCTTTTAATCATGTCTGTACTGAATTGTGATTTTCTAATAAAGGATTTAATTTAGTATAAGCGGTCTGTCATTTCCTATGTAGGTTGTATGTATCATGATGGCTGACATAGGCTTAATCAGTTACTTGTATAAGTAATTATCCCATGGTTGGGGTAGATATCGGACGCTGGCACTGTTATAGCAGAATACTGTGTGGCTGGCATTGTTATACTAGAGTATTGTGTGGCTGACACTGTTATAGTGGAGCAATGTGTAGCTGGCATTGTTATACTAGAGTACTGTGTGGCTGGCATTGTTATACTAGAGTACTGTGTGGCTAACACTGTTATAGTGGAGCACTGTGTAGTTGGCATTGTTATAACGGAGTACTGTGTGGCTGGCACTGTTATAGCGGAGTACTGTGTGGCAGGCACTTTATGGTGGAGTACTGTACGGCCGGCACTGTTATAGCAGAATACTGTGTGGCTGGCATTGTTATACTAGAGTATTGTGTGGCTGACACTGTTATAGTGGAGCAATGTGTAGCTGGCATTGTTATACTAGAGTACTGTGTGGCTGGCATTGTTATACTAGAGTACTGTGTGGCTGACACTGTTATAGTGGAGCACTATGTAGTTGGCATTGTTATAACGGAGTACTGTGTGGCTGGCACTTTTATAGCGGAGTACTGTGTGGCTGGCACTGTTATACCGGAGTACTGTGTGGCTGGCACTGTTATACTGGAGTACTGTGTGGCTGGCATTGTTATAGTGGAGTAATCTGTGGCTGGCACTGTTATACTGGAGTACTGTGTGGCTGGCATTGTTATAGTGGAGTAATCTGTGGCTGGCACTGTTATACTGGAGTACTGTGTGGCTGGCATTGTTATAGTGGAGTAATCTGTGGCTGGCACTGTTGTAGTGGAGTACTGTGCAGCTGGCACTATTATACTGGAGTACTGTGTGGCTGGCATTGTTATACTGCAGTATTGTGTGGCTGGCACTGTTATAGTGGAGCACTGTATGGCTGGCATTTTTATGATGGAGCGCTGTGTAGCTGGCACTGTTATAGCTGAGTACTGTGTAGCTGGCATTGTTATACTGGAGTACTGTGTAGTCTGGCACTGTTATACTGGAGTACTGTGTGGCTGGCAATGTTATAGTGGAGTACTGTGTGGCTGGCACTGGTATACTGGAGTACTGTGCAGCTGGCACTGTTATACTGGAGTACTGTGTGGCTGGCATTGTTATACTGGAGTACTGTGTAGCTGGCATTGTTATACTGCAGTACTGTGTGGCTGGCACTGTTAAACTGGAGTACTGTGTAGCTGGCATTGTTATACTGGAGTACTGTTATAGTGGAGTACTGTGAAGCTGGCATTGTTATAGTGGAGCACTGTGTGGCTGGCATTGTTATAGTGGAGTACTGTGCAGCTGGAACTTTTATACTGGAGTACTGTGTAGCTGGCATTGTTATAGTGGAGTACTGTGTGGCTGGCACTGTTATACTGGAGTACTGTGTAGCTGGCATTGTATTAGTGGAGTACTGTGTGGCTGGCATTGTTATGATGGATCACTGTGTGGCTGGCACTGTTATACTGGAGTACTGTGTGGCTGGCACTGTTATACTGGAGTACTGTGTGGCTGGCACTGTTATACTGGAGTACTGTGTGGCTGGTACTGTTATACTGGAGTACTGTGTGGCTGGTACTGTTATACTGGAGTACTGTGTAGCTGGCACTGTTATACTGGAGTACTGTGTAGCTGGCACTGTTATACTGGAGTACTGTGTAGCTGGCACTGTTATACTGGAGTACTGTGTGGCTGGTACTGTTATACTGGAGTACTGTGTAGCTGGCATTGTTATAGTGGAGTACTGGGTGGCTGGCATTGTTATGATGGAGCACTGTGTGGCTGGCACTTTTATACTGGAGTACTGTGTGGCTGGCACTGTATAGTGGAGTATTGTGTGGGTGGCATTGTCATGATGGAGCACTGTGTGGCTGGCACTGTTATACTGGAGTACTGTGTGGCTGGCACTGTATAGTGGAGTATTGTGTGGTTGGCATTGTCATGATGGAGCACTGTGTAGCTGGCACTGTTATACTGGAGTACTGTGTAGCTGGCACTGTTATACTGGAGTACTGTGTAGCTGGCACTGTTATACTGGAGTACTGTGTGGCTGGTACTGTTATACTGGAGTACTGTGTAGCTGGCATTGTTATAGTGGAGTACTGGGTGGCTGGCATTGTTATGATGGAGCACTGTGTGGCTGGCACTGTTATACTGGAGTACTGTGTGGCTGGCACTGTATAGTGGAGTATTGTGTGGTTGGCATTGTCATGATGGAGCACTGTGTGGCTGGCACTGTTATAGTGAAGCTCTTTTTTACCATCATATAGGTGATGTACAGTGAAAGAAATAACTAAAACTCAGCTTCTTCTAATTCCAGGTGTCAACAGCCAAAGCCTCTGCCGTCATCAACCACCAACATCTCCTTGTCATCAAGCAGCCAGAGGCGCCCACTGTCTCCCACCCATGAGTGATGCCCACCTCATTTCCTTGACAGCTCTACCCACGCACATTAACCTATATGCCAGGCTTTGCTTCCAACAGGATAAGGAGAGGACGGGGCGTTTGTGCGCCTTGTCGATCCTTTGCTTAACTCTGCCTGGAGATGAGACCTCAGTTGTGGAAGGTGTAAAGACTTTTTTATTTTAATTTAAGTAATTAACATATTTATTTAATTTATTAACCTGTGAAAAAGTCCACGCTGGTGGTTCTGGCACTTTCACCTAACAACCGTTGCTTGAAGACAGGTTCCGATAGCTCCAGAAGCTTGTAAAGTGTAAAGATCAGGAAATGCTTGACCAAGGTTTGGGTCTTCTAAGATTCTGAAGTGCTTAATCTTCTAATATCTGAAGGATATTTGAATATCTGAAGGAATAGTGATTTTATGGTCACATTACCTGATGGATGTCAAAACATGCACTCGCCTTGCAGATCCAGCAGCTACGCCTCTATCTACATTTAACTGCTCCAGGACAATTTAGTTCACCAAGACTGGATGATTCCTTTCCTTCCTCCGATAAGTTGTGTTTCGAAGCACACAAGGCGCTTATCTTGCCTTGAAATCCTTGCAAACTCTGCAGCTTACACATCAAAACGCCAGTGCCTTATCTCAAAGGCTTCTTTTATCCACCTCTTGTGACATTGGCCTTCAGGTACAAGGATTCAGAGCTGAGATTTGAAAGGACAGCCGTCTGTGTGGGCAGGTCTATCTTCAAGAACAGGGAAAGTTCTTACTCAGTCATGCTCGGTCTTTGACCATATAGAATGTTGCCAATGCCTGTTTTTGTCCTGTTGCTTCTTCTTTCGTTGCTCACCACTGTCGTCTTTTTTGGAATTCGTTAGGACAATGGCATCTAAATGTTGCAGCTGAAAAGCATTCATCTCTCGCAAGGGACAGGACAGGACTGAATCTTCGAGAGAGGTCTCACAAGAAGTTAGGGTGTGTTGACATCTTTTGGTGTAATTGAGAAATGCTGTCGATATCGAGGAACAGAGCTCGGAGGTCTCCCAGCAGAATGCAATGTTCGGTGTAAATCTATAATGGTCTAGTACACAGCATGGAGTATGCGAGCTGTATGCACATTTAAAGCAGAATTGTTGAAACAACTTTATCCTTCTTTTTATTACTTGAAGTTGATGTTTTTTATGCAATTAGCAAGGTGTAACCACTATACAGATCCTATCGTGTGGTAGGTAGGGTAGGTAGGTTTCCAGGTCCCATTCTTTACATAACATATTGCCATGAATGACACAAAAAAGGATTCAGATGAAAATTCTACAATGATCTGGAACTTCGTGTACAATAATGTGCAATAATCTTTCTATGCAGTCAAAAATCTACAACATTGAGTAACCTGGAGATCCACAGCATGCTTGGTCATCCTTCAAAATAACTGTACATGGGTTTTCACTGCACCACAGTCATTTACCGAGTAGCTATAATTTATAGGGGTTGGTGGCGACCCCATGGCGGTTCCTATTCAGGTCATCCTAGTTCTATGAGATACTTTATAAAGCAGCCTTGTTCAATCACTTTGCTCTAGCTCGTGCATCAAGTGCCCCCTCCATATCTCCTGTTCAGTTAAGTGTCTGCATTGTGCACTTTGGTTGCCAGCAGGAGTTAGATATTTGTATTTATAGCAGCCTTATCATCCATAGTTGCAGGCTCCAACATCCTGTAGATCTATGATTCTTATCCACAATGATCTGTTCTGAAAAACAGAATGATTTTGATGGAGGGTTGGCTGCATAAATACTCAAACCAATGAATTCATGTGTTCTCCTTAATTACATTATTGTATGACATGGCCACCCGAGAACAATTTTCAAGCACAAATTATACATTTTGCCAGATTTTTATCAATGGACCAAAAATTCAGCTTAAAAGGGGGATCTAACATTTTAATAAAAACCTGCCCCATAGGGATGAAGTGTAAATGTTGTCTAGGCCTGTCCTGAGCTGGTCACAAGATGTTTGAGTGAGGTTCAGTAGATGCAGGAGAGCATGCCACATCAGAACGTGCTCACCAATGGGCTGATGATCTGTGAACATAGTAGAGCTCTACCACCACTACATCCCACTCCCCACAAGAACCATGGGCAGAATTTTGTCTTTTTTTTTATTAAAGGAGTACTCTCATCAAGTCCTTGCCAAGTATCCTATTTTACTATATGGATGTTATAGAGGAGGTCCTCCTAAAAGACCCCTCCATCAACCAAGACCAAGAACTCTCACTCTGACGGACCATTTGTTTATTTGCATGGCCAACAAGTAATAGTCTATATCAACTGTAGCTTCCCTTTTAGATACTGTGATTTTTAGAGGTACTGCAACACAATTCAGCAACACTATTCATACATGTCTCTCCCGTCAAATCACGTGACCCTCACGGCAGAAAACCATGTCATGCTAGCAGAGCTGGAGGAGGACTCTGCGTCATTTTATGTGTATAGACTATGACTTACTAACTGTTCTGGTAACACAATGTGTATGGAGTGTGATATGTGATCACAGGACAGATGTTCTGGTTGTATATTATGGTGGTCCAGTCTGTGAGTGGTGACCAAAGGAGTCCAAAGGGCCAGTGTGTGCTCAGATAGTTCCAGCTTTGATTATGCCACCTACATTTTGCAGAATTGATGAGATAAGCAGGATTTCTTTAAGGTCGTTGTTTGTATTCTTCAAGCCTTGAGTCATGTGACTGCAGAGTGGTCATACACATTGGCCCGGTGGTCAGGAGGATACATTGACCTTGCTGGCCCACTCCCTTTTTACAGCAAAGTAACTTACTATAGAGCACATTTTTTATAATTGCTATCCCCCAAATTTCTATGCCATAAGAATTTCACACACCTACAGGAAACAAGAACCCCTATCCCAGCTGGGACAATGCTCCATATAACGTACGTGATATTTACACTGACTGCATATATATAGCCAACGTATATTTTGTCATTTGGTGTATAAGCTACTGGTCATGGGCTGAGCAAAGGGTTGGGCAGTTGTAGGGTCCAATGACCCACATTCCCATACCATGAAGGGTCAAGATTGGTGCGTCTTTAGCTCCATTGATGAGGTTGGATGCTGCATTGATTAACAGCCCTCACACCTTATAGAATTGATAACATCTATGCTGATTTCCTCATAACGGTCTTCTCATGACTTTTGTATAGGTCAAGGCACTATAACAGCCCCCCCCCCCCCCCCCCGACAAACCCATACTCATCAAATTTGTTAGGTATTTTTAAGATCCTTGGATGAAGTCGAAGCAGATGCACTACTGATGTGAAACATTTGGCTGGTGCTTTTTGGAGCAACTTGTATAACAGATAATAATGGGGCAAATAATTATTGAATCTAGACCATGTTGGGTGAAGGCCCCATCACACCTGAGTCGGCAGACTTTTCTCTAAGTCTAAGGCCATCTTAAGATTTCTGGATGTATATAGTTGATCGGACCACCCACCACTGGGTTTAAACACCACATCCTCCATAATGTACTCTGACAAACCCATATTCATTACGTCACAGACCTAGCTGTCCATGGACATTAAGCTGAAGACAACTGGTGTTGACCTATGTAAAGATGTCTGAGGTTAAAATTGGACAATTATGGCAAGAAATGGATTGATCTCATTGACATTTTGTCAGATAATTTTTAGGCTCCTTGGCAAGAGATAATTCTGGTACACTACAGGTGAAGCCTTTGGTCAATGCTTATTGGGGCAACCTGTAGAACTGGTAATAATGGAGCAAATAATTCTTGAATCTTGACCATGTTGGCTGAAGATCTCTTCCTCTAAAGTCTATGTCCATCTTTAAGATTTCTGGATGTATATAGGTGACTGGACCCCCCATTGGGTTTGTTTTTAGTGTTGACCTGGACAAGTACAATATGTGAGTGTTTACTCATCGTCTTGGGTGAAGGCCCCATTATATCTGAGTTGGCAGACTTTCCTGTAAGTGTATGGCGAACTTAAGATTTCTGGATGTATATAGTTGATCGCCCGATCCCTTACTGGGTTCAAACAGCACATCACCCATAATGTACTCTGACAAACCCATACAAACTCATATTAGACCCAGCTGTCCATGAACATTAAACTGAAGTCCACTGATGTTGACCTAAGTCCACATGCCTGAGGTTGACATTGGACAGTTATGGCAAGAAACAGATTGATCCCATTGACACACTTTTTGTTATATATTTTTGGGCTCCTTAGCTGGAGATGAGGTGGGTGCACTACTGGGGTGAAGCCTATGGCCAATGCTTTTTGGAGTGACGCTTAACAATGGGGCAAATGATTCTTGAATCTTGACCATGTTGGCTGAAGGTCTCTTCCACCAAAGTCTATGGCCACCTTAGGATTTCTGGATGTATATAGGTGACTGGGTTTGTTTTTAGTGTTAACCTAGATACGGTAAGTGCAATATGTGAGTGTTTACTGGGAAGTGTGGACACCAGTTACATTTAGTTGAGTGTTTGGCACCCCCTTATCAATTCCCTGATTGTTGTTTCTAGATAGAATGGGAAGGTAACCGGACATGTATGGTGGTATACAGCTATGTCACTATATACGGTATATATATATGAGTACTGTATACAAGACATATACATATATAGATATATATTATATATACATACTGTGGGGAGGGGGGACTTCCCTGCTCCCAGCTTTTGACTGACAGTTTGATTTGCTTGACCTAAAACGGAGGAGTGCCAGACAGTGCACCCTTCACACAATCAATAAATAAATTATAAACATTGTACTCCGCTGTCCCGTGTGTTTTGTATGATATATCGCGTGTTCATTACTCATGGGTATAGATCATATGCATAAGCTGACGCATTTCAGACTGTACATTTCTTACCCACAAATAAAATCTTCTATGTCCTTTCAGCCAAAGATAAGGAATGTGCCAGCAATGTAGATATCTAGATCTGTAGATATAATCTTCTCTTCATTCAGATCACTAGAAATATATGTCGACGCATTTCGGACTATACACTTCTTACGCATAGATAAAATCTTCTCTTTATTTATACTGTAATAAACATAAATACTAACATAGTATGATGTATTTCATCAATGTGCAGTCATACGTGAATCTTCGCTTTATTTAGAAAATCATGAACATAATCATATGCTGACACGTTTCAAACTATACAGCTGTATATAGTAAATATATACTATTACCACTGACTTGCAATGTATATTCAACAGCAGTTCTACTTATATGAAACCTTCTGTGTATGTGCCTCCATGCATTTCAGACTATATAGTTCTTAGTGAAAGATCAAAATAAATATACGTAGACGCGTTTTGGACTATACAGTTGTTAATAGTAGATAAAATCTCTTTGTTTATGTAGACTGCCGTAACGATACACTGATACATCGCACATGTCCAAGGATGCCGATTTAGGTGAAATCTGTTTATTTTGATCTTCAAAAATATAACCATACACTGACGCGCTTTGAACGACACCCCACTTAGTTATATACAGCTGTATATATTCAAGATAGGTTATTTGTAATCATTTGTATGTAGTTATGTTCATTCAATTGGAACCTCCAAGTATATACTCACTGAGATCATGATAAACATATGCAGACGCGTTTCAGGCTATACACCTAGTGTATAGTTAGTGTAGTTAAAATCTTCCATTTATTTAGATTGTAGTAAAAAAAAATACACCATAGGCGGATGCGTTTTGAACAGGACAATTTTGGGTTGCAGGTGAAATTTTTATTTTGAAAATTACAATCACAAATTGTGCCATGACGCATTTCGATCTATACTGTAGTCCCCATGTAATACTTGCGTTCACTTTCCTGCAGTTACAGTATTTTCATTGAACCACGGATACAAAAAAAAGTAGATAGAATCTTTTCATTCAGCTCTTCAGTCATTGAAAGACGTAGACGCATTTTGAGCTATACAGATATTAGCAAGAATACACCATATCTTGACGCATTTCAAACAGTACAGACATAGTTATACTCTTTACATAGATCATCATAATCATACATCGAAGGCTGGCACGTTTTGAGCTACACCTTTGTCAGTTGTAGATGAAGTCTTGGCTTTTATCTAGGTGTTTATGAATATATATATATAAACACACAATACACACTCCACATACTGATGCATTTCATGGTTTTATATTAAATCTGTTTGTTTATAGCATCATAAACATACACTGTACGCTGACGCATTTCATAGTAAACAGCTCTTAGCCATGGATAAGCCTCCTGCCATTGACCATGCCAATAGGGACCACAGCAGCAGCAGAGCTCGCCACGACACATGCCTCTGACTCTGCCCAGTCCTTGATGGCACTAGGGGGGCATCATACTGTATGGAGGACACAAAGGGGGGTCATACTGCATGGGGGGATTAAGGGGGCATAATGCAGAATAAGGAGGCACTAAGGTGGCATCATAGTGTGTGAGGGGCACAAAGGGGGCATTATACGGCATAGGAAGGCATCTGTCGTGGCACACTCTGCTGCTGTGGTCCTTATTGGAAAGCTCAATGCCAGTCTTCTGCGGGTGTGGAGTAAGCAGGTCATGACTGGACTGTTCCCTGGAGGGGTGAATCAGTCTGATGATGGATGAACCTGGGTTTGACGGATGCCCAGAGAACACTACCTACCGAATACCAAGTACCTGCTGTAATATGTGGGGGAGGGGAAGGTACTGTCATGTTTGTCAGGCTTCTCGTGGACACCCCAGTATATTGTAGGTCTTCCCATAAGAGCTGATGATGTTAGAAGCAAAAAACGAGCCCAACGTCACATTACCTCCATTTTGGAAAAGGATGTAGAACAAGCTGACGTAGAGGCTGCGTACACAAAACGGGGTCTGATTCAGGAGACTTCGGAACATTGTCTCATGGTTTATTGGTGACATCATCATCTGTAATACCCCCACATGGTGACATCATCATCTGTAAAACCCCCACATGGTGACATCATCATCTGTAATACCCCCACATGGTGACATCATCATCTGTAATACCCCCACATGGTGACATCACCTGTAATACCCCCACATGGTGACATCGTCATCTGTAATACCCCCACATGGTGACATCATCATCTGTAATACTCCCACATGGTGACATCATCATCTGTAATACTCCCACATGGTGACATCATCATCTGTAATACCCCCACATACTGACATCCTCATCTGTAATACCCCCACATAGTGACATCTTCATCTGTAATACCCCCACATGGTGACATTATCATCTGTAATACCTCCACATGGTGACATCATTATCTGTAATACCCCCACATGGTGACATCCTCATCTGTAATACCCCCACATGGTATCATCATCTGTAATACCCCCACATGGTGACATCATCATCTGTAATACCCCCACATGGTGACATCATCATCTGTAATACCTCCACATGGTGACATCATCTGTAATACCCCCACATGGTGACATCATCATCTGTAATACCCCTACATGGTGACATTGTCATCTGTAATACCCCCACATGGTGATATCATCTGTAATACCCCCACATGGTGACATCATCATCTGTAATACCCCCACATGGTGACATCATCATCTGTAATACCCCCACATGGTATCATCATCTGTAATACCCTCACATGGTGACATCATCATCTGTAATACCCCTACATGGTGACATCATCATCTGTAATACCCCCACATGGTGACATCATCATCTGTAATACCCCCACATAGTGACATCCTCATCTGTAATACCCCCACATGGTGACATCGTCATCTGTAATACCTCCACATGGTAACATCATCATCTGTAATACCCCCACATGGTGACATCATCATCTGTAATACCCCCACATGGTGACATCCTCATCTGTAATACCCCCACATGGTGACATCATCATCTGTAATACCCCCACATACTGACATCCTCATCTGTAATACCCCCACATAGTGACATCTTCATCTGTAATACCCCCACATGGTGACATTATCATCTGTAATACCCCCACATGGTGACATCATTATCTGTAATACCCCCACATGGTGACATCCTCATCTGTAATACCCCCACAGGGTGACATCATCATCTGTAATACCCCTACATGGGGACATCGTCATCTGTAATACCTCCACATGGTGACATCTTCATCTGTAATACCCCCACAGGGTGACATCATCATCTGTAATACCCCCACATGGTGACATCATCATCTGTAATACCCCCACATAGTGACATCTTCATCTGTAATACCCCCACATAGTAACATCCTCATCTGTAATACCCCCACATAGTGACATCCTCATCTGTAATACCCCCACATGGTGACATCATCATCTGTAATACCCCCACATGGTGACATCATCATCTGTAATACCCCCACATGGTGACATCATCATCTGTAATACCCCCACATAGTGACATCCTCATCTGTAATACCCCCACATGGTGATATCGTCATCTGTAATACCCCCACATGGTGATATCGTCATCTGTAATACCCCCACATGGTAACATCCTCATCTGTAATACCCCCACATGGTGACATCACCTGTAATACCCCCACATGGTGACATCGTCATCTGTAATACCCCCACATGGTGACATCGTCATCTGTAATACCCCACATGGTGACATCATCATCTGTAATACCCCCACAAGGTGACATCGTCATCTGTAATACCCCCACATGGTGACATCTTCATCTGTAATACTCCCACATGGTGACATCCTCATCTGTAATACCCCCACAGGGTGACATCATCATCTGTAATACCCCCACATGGTGACATCATCTGTAATACCCCCACATGGTGACATCATCTGTAATACCCCCACATGGTGACATCAATATATAGAGGGCTATATACAGAACCTCAGGGTCACCCTCCCACCTGATACATCTGGTAATGAGCTTTACCCACCACAAAAATCATTCATGATGATTACAACAAGTGTCTTTCCAGGGATGCGGTCTCCATGGTAACCGTATCCAAGGAGGGTGTCAGCATGGATGCTATACACGGGGGAGTCGCGGCTCAGATGTTACATGAGATTCTCATCTCGGCTTCTAGATGACATTAATAGCTGCAGGCCCAGCAGCCATGCTCCAGACGACAAGGGGTTAATCCGTGCGCCTTCATCCAGCAGCCGAAAACTGGAGAATGGACCAGATAAGCACCAGAGAGATCTGCTCTAGATCTGTTATATGCAGCACAGGATCTCCTCTAGAACTGTTATATACAGCACAGGATCTCCTCCAGATCTGTTATATGCAGCACAGGATCTCCTCTAGATCTGTTATATGCAGCACAGGATCTCCTCTAGAACTGTTATATACAGCACAGGATCTCCTCCAGATCTGTTATATGCAGCACAGGATCTCCTCTAGAACTGTTATATACAGCACAGGATCTCCTCCAGATCAGTTATATACAGCACAGGATCTCCTCCAGATCTGTTATATACAGCACAGGATCTCCTCTAGATCTGTTATATGCAGCACAGGATCTCCTCTAGAACTGTTATATACAGCACAGGATCTCCTCCAGATCTGTTATATGCAGCACAGGATCTCCTCTAGAACTGTTATATACAGCACAGGATCTCCTCCAGATCAGTTATATACAGCACAGGATCTCCTCCAGATCTGTTATATACAGCACAGGATCTCCTCTAGATCTGTTATATGCAGCACAGGATCTCCTCTAGATCTGTTATATGCAGCACAGGATCTCCTCCAGATCTGTTATATGCAGCACAGGATCTCCTCTAGATCTGTTATATGCAGCACAGGATCTCCTCTAGAACTGTTATATGCAGCACAGGATCTCCTCCAGATCTGTTATATACAGCACAGGATCTCCTCCAGATCTGTTATATACAGCACAGGATCTCCTCTAGATCTGTTATATGCAGCACAGGATCTCCTCTAGAACTGTTATATGCAGCACAGGATCTCCTCCAGATCTGTTATATGCAGCACAGGATCTCCTCTAGATCTGTTATATGCAGCACAGGATCTCCTCTAGATCTGTTATATACAGCACAGGATATCCTCTAGATCTCATATACAGCACAGGATCTCCTCCAGATCTGTTATCTGCAGCACAGGATCTCCTCTAGATATATTATATACAGCACAGGATCTCTTCTAGAACTGTTATATACAGCACATGATATCCTATAGATCTGTTATCTACAGCACATGATCTCTTCTAGATCTGTTATATACAGTACAGGATATCCTCTAGATCTGTTATCTACAGCACAGGATCTCTTCTAGATCTCATATACAGCACAGGATCTCCTCTAGATCTGTTATATACAGTACAGAATATCCTCTAGATCTGTTATCTACAGCACAGGATCTCTTCTAGATCTCATATACAGCACATGATCTCCTCTAGAACTGTTATATACAGCACAGGGTCTGCTCTAGATCTGTTAAATACAGCACAGGATCTCCTCTAGATATGTTTTATATACAGTTCAGGATACAGCACAGGATTTCCTCAGGATCTGTTATATACAGCACAGGATCTCCTCAGGATCTGTTATATACAGCACAGGATCTCCTCAGGATCTGTTATATACAGCACAGGATTTCCTCTAGAACTCTTATATACAGCACAGGATCTCCTCTAGAACTCTTATATACAGCACAGGATCTTCTCAGGATCTGTTATATACAGCACAGGATCTCCTCTAGAACTCTTATATACAGCACAGGATCTCCTCTAGATCTGTTACATACAGTACAGGATCTCCTCTAGTTCTGTTATATACAGTACAGGATATCCTCTAGATCTTTTATATACAGCACAGGATCTGCTCTAGATATATTATATACAGCACAGGATCTCTTCTAGATCTCATATACAGCACAGGATCTCCTCTAGAACTGTTATATACAGCACAGGGTCTGCTCTAGATATGTTTTATATACAGTACAGGATCTCCTCTAGATCTCTTATTTACAGCACATGGTCTCCTCTAGATCCGTTATATACAGTACAGGATATCCTCTGGATCCGTTATATACAGCACAGGATCTCATCTAGATCTGTTACATACAGCACAGGATCTCCTCTAGATCCGTTATATACAGTACAGGATATCCTCTGGATCTTTTATATGCAGCACAGGATCTCTTCTAGATCTGTTATATACAGCACAGGATCTGCTCTAGATATATTATATACAGCACAGGATCTCTTCTAGATCTCATATACAGCACAGGATCTCCTCTAGAACTGTTATATACAGCACAGGGTCTGCTCTAGATCTGTTATATACAGCACATGATCTCCTCTAGATACGTTCATATACAGTACAGGATCTCCTCTAGATCTGTTATATACAGCACATGGTCTCCTTTAGATCTGTTATATACAGCACAGGATCTCATCTAGATCTGTTACATACAGCACAGGATCTGCTCTAGATCTGTTATATATAGCACAGGATCTCCTGTATATCTGTTATATACAGCACAGGATCTGCTCTAGATCTGTTATATAGAGCATAGGATCTCCTCTAGAGCTATTACATATAGTACATGATGATCTCCTCTAGATCTGTTATATACAGCACAGGATCTCCTCTAGATCTGTTATATACAGCACAGGATCTCCTCTAGATGTGTTACATAGAGCACAGGATCTCTTCTAGATCTGTTATATACACCACAGGATCTCCTCTAGATCTGTTACATACAGCACAGGATCTGCTCTAGATCTGTTATATATTGCACAGGATCTCCTGTATATCTGTTATGTACAGCACAGGATCTGCTCTAGATCTGTTATATAGAGCATATGATCTCCCCTAGATCTATTACATATAGTACATGATGATATCCTCTAGATCTGTTATATACAGCACAGGATCTCCTCTAGATCTGTTATATACAGCACATGATCTCCTCTAGATTTGTTACATAGAGCACAGGATCTCTTCTAGATTTGTTATATACAGCACATGATCTCTTCTAGATCTGTTATATACAGCACAGTATCTCTTCTAGATCTGTTATATACAGCACAGGATCTCTTCTAGATCTGTTATATACAGTACAGGATATCCTCTGGATCTTTTATATACAGCACAGGATCTCTTCTAGATCTATTATATACAGCACAGGATCTGCTCTAGATATATGATATACAGCACAGGATCTCTTCTAGATCTCATATACAGCACAGGATCTCCTTTAGAACTGTTATATACAGCACAGGGTCTGCTCTAGATCTGTTATATACAGCACAGGGTCTGCTCTAGATCTGTTATATACAGCACAGGATCTCATCTAGATCTGTTACATACAGCACAGGATCTCCTCTAGCTCTGTTACATACAGCACAGGATCTCCTCTAGATCTGTTATATACAGCACAGGATCTCCTCTAGATCTGTTATATACAGTACAGAATATCTTCTAGATCTGTTATCTACAGCACAGGATCTCTTCTAGATCTCATATACAGCACAGGATCTCCTCTAGAACTGTTATATACAGCACAGGGTCTGCTCTAGATCTGTTATATACAGTACAGAATATCCTCTAGATCTGTTATCTACAGCACAGGATCTCTTCTAGATCTCATATACAGCACAGGATCTCCTTTAGAACTGTTATATACAGCACAGGGTCTGCTCTAGATCTGTTATATACAGCACATGATCTCCTCTAGATATGTTCATATACAGTACAGGATCTCCTCTAGATCTGTTATATACAGCACATGGTCTCCTTTAGATCTGTTATATACAGCACAGGATCTCATCTAGATCTGTTACATACAGCACAGGATCTGCTCTAGATCTGTTATATATAGCACAGGATCTCCTGTATATCTGTTATATACAGCACAGGATCTGCTCTAGATCTGTTATATAGAGCATAGGATCTCCTCTAGAGCTATTACATATAGTACATGATGATCTCCTCTAGATCTGTTATATACAGCACAGGATCTCCTCTAGATCTGTTATATACAGCACAGGATCTCCTCTAGATGTGTTACATAGAGCACAGGATCTCTTCTAGATCTGTTATATACACCACAGGATCTCCTCTAGATCTGTTACATACAGCACAGGATCTGCTCTAGATCTGTTATATATTGCACAGGATCTCCTGTATATCTGTTATGTACAGCACAGGATCTGCTCTAGATCTGTTATATAGAGCATATGATCTCCCCTAGATCTATTACATATAGTACATGATGATATCCTCTAGATCTGTTATATACAGCACAGGATCTCCTCTAGATCTGTTATATACAGCACATGATCTCCTCTAGATTTGTTACATAGAGCACAGGATCTCTTCTAGATTTGTTATATACAGCACATGATCTCTTCTAGATCTGTTATATACAGCACAGTATCTCTTCTAGATCTGTTATATACAGCACAGGATCTCTTCTAGATCTGTTATATACAGTACAGGATATCCTCTGGATCTTTTATATACAGCACAGGATCTCTTCTAGATCTATTATATACAGCACAGGATCTGCTCTAGATATATGATATACAGCACAGGATCTCTTCTAGATCTCATATACAGCACAGGATCTCCTTTAGAACTGTTATATACAGCACAGGGTCTGCTCTAGATCTGTTATATACAGCACAGGGTCTGCTCTAGATCTGTTATATACAGCACAGGATCTCATCTAGATCTGTTACATACAGCACAGGATCTCCTCTAGCTCTGTTACATACAGCACAGGATCTCCTCTAGATCTGTTATATACAGCACAGGATCTCCTCTAGATCTGTTATATACAGTACAGAATATCTTCTAGATCTGTTATCTACAGCACAGGATCTCTTCTAGATCTCATATACAGCACAGGATCTCCTCTAGAACTGTTATATACAGCACAGGGTCTGCTCTAGATCTGTTATATACAGTACAGAATATCCTCTAGATCTGTTATCTACAGCACAGGATCTCTTCTAGATCTCATATACAGCACAGGATCTCCTTTAGAACTGTTATATACAGCACAGGGTCTGCTCTAGATCTGTTATATACAGCACATGATCTCCTCTAGATATGTTCATATACTGTACAGGATCTCCTCTAGATCTGTTATATACAGCACATGGTCTCCTTTAGATCTGTTATATACAGCACAGGATCTCATCTAGATCTGTTACATACAGCACAGGATCTGCTCTAGATCTGTTATATATAGCACAGGATCTCCTGTATATCTGTTATATACAGCACAGGATCTGCTCTAGATCTGTTATATAGAGCATAGGATCTCACCTAGATCTATTACATATAGTACATGATGATCTCCTCTAGATCTGTTATATACAGCACAGGATCTCCTCTAGATCTGTTATATACAGCACATGATCTCCTCTAGATTTGTTACATAGAGCACAGGATCTCTTCTAGATTTGTTATATACAGCACAGGATCTCTTCTAGATCTGTTATATACAGCACAGTATCTCTTCTAGATCTGTTATATACAGCACAGGATCTCCTCTAGATCTGTTATATACAGTACAGGATATCCTCTGGATCTTTTATATACAGAACAGGATCTCTTCTAGATCTATTATATACAGCACAGGATCTGCTCTAGATATATGATATACAGCACAGGATCTCTTCTAGATCTCATATACAGCACAGGATCTCCTTTAGAACTGTTATATACAGCACAGGGTCTGCTCTAGATCTGTTATATACAGCACAGGATCTCATCTAGATCTGTTACACACAGCACAGGATCTCATCTAGATCTGTTATATACAGCACAGGATCTCCTCTAGCTCTGTTACATACAGCACAGGATCTCCTCTAGATCTGTTATATACAGCACAGGATCTCCTCTAGATCTGTTATATACAGTACAGAATATCCTCTAGATCTGTTATCTACAGCACAGGATCTCTTCTAGATCTCATATACAGCACAGGATCTTCTTTAGAACTGTTATATACAGCACAGGATCTCCTTTAGAACTGTTATATACAGCACAGGGTCTGCTCTAGATCTGTTACATACAGCACAGGATCTCCTCTAGATCTGTTACATACAGCACAGGATCTCCTCTAGATCTGTTATATACAGCACAGGATCTCCTCTAGATCTGTTATATGCAGCACAGGATCTCTTCTAGATCTGTTATATACAGCACAGGATCTCTTCTAGATCTGTTATATACAGCACAGGATCTCCTCCAGATCTGTTACATACAGCACAGGATCAGGTTTTTCTCTATAGTAGACTGTAGGATCCATTATGTGACCATTGTGATTGATCGGCGTCTCCCTCATTCCTTTGCTCCAATCCTAAACAATGTATGGCACAATGCTGTTGACTGATCTTTGCAGCCGCAGCAGGAGTCCAGGAATGATGAGGATGAACAGGTAATTCCCAGGCCATGGTGACAGATGACTCTGATCTCCTTCATGCTTTGTGACAGCAAAGACCAGAAAACAAAGCCGAGTCTTTCAGGCTGGACTGTGTATAGAGGGAGGACATTGCCCCCTGCTGGACCTGCCAGGTAATGTCCTGCAGAACAACCCACTGCCTATAGAAATGTATACATGACATATGGAAAAGAGCATAGAGAGGGGGGCCCTAGACCTAGTCCTGCCTGACATTACAGCTTTCAATGCCTGAAAATCATTTGCTAATATTCTACAAACTCTGCCTGCGGTCAGTGAATGGAAACCCTGGAACTGACCTTATACTTGTCACAGCAGGCTGCTCGCTACTGTACTTATGAATGAGCTTCTAGGAGAAGCAACCCCCCTCCAATCAATCACCTATTTCGCTGCTGCCCCTAAACCCTGCGGCCCTATGCAGGAGCCCAGTTTGTACTGGTTTGCCATACAGGTTTCTTTTTCTAAAACTAAAAGAAGACGATGGTTTATGGCGACAGTGTGGGTAAAAAACTGTTCTGATGGAAACCTTCTCCACTTCTCCACCCAACAGAGATATATCAGAACGTCCTCCGTAGTCGCTTTCCTGACGCCTGCGGGTTCCTGTCGCTGCGACCCGGACGATGGGAAATGTCTGGGTCGTGGGTCGATAAAACGGCCTAATTAGGCGCAGAGGCGATTAGATGGCGAGAGATTATCTTCTCATTGCTGAGAAATGATGTGACATAGGGCAGTGATGGCGAACCTTTTACAGACCGAGTGCCCAAACTGCAACATAAACCCACTTATTTATCGCAAAGTGCCAGCACAGCAATTTACCTTGAATATTACAGTCCGGTATAGAATATCTTCCATGTACTGTATCATTTATCTACAATATCCTGCCTACAGTCAGTGCGCTGCCTGCGCTGTTCATAGTGCGTCCTGCGCTGCTGAATGGCAGGAAAAGTCTAAGGCATATTGGTACACCTTAGACTTTTTCCAGGGTGCGGGTGCCCACAGAGAGGGCTCTGAGTGCCGCCTCTGGCACCCGTGCCATAGGTTCGCCATCACTGACATATAGTGTATGTGTCAGTCAGGCAGCAGCTACGCCGCCACTACCCTAGGGTGCCACCTTTCCCAACAAAAAGGGGGTGTGGATGTGGGTGTGGCTTAACACAGGGTGTGAAGTAGCTGTCATACTGTGACTTCCAGGAATCTTAAAGCCTCCATTAGTGCCCCCAGTAATAGTAATGCCCCATTAGTGCCCCCAGTAATAGTAATGCCCCATTAGTGCCCCCAGTAATAGTAATGCCCCATTAGTGCCCCCTCAGTAATATTAAAACCCCATTAGTGCCCACAGTAATAGTAATACCCCATTAGTGCCCCAGTAATAGTAATGCCCCATTAGTGCCCCCAGTAATAGTAATGCCCCATTAGTGCCCCTTCAGTAATAGTAATGCCTCATTAGTGCCCCCTCAGTAATAGTAATGCCCCCAGTAATAGTAATGCCCCCTCAGTAATAGTAATGCCCCATTAGTGCCCCCTCAGTAATAGTAATGCCCCCAGTAATAGTAATGCCCCCTCAGTAATAGTAATGCCCCATTAGTGCCCCCTCAGTAATAGTAATGCCCCCAGTAATAGTAATGCACCCAGTAATAGTAATGCCCCCTTAGTAATAGTAATGCCCCCATTAGTGCCCCCTCAGTAATAGTAATGCCCCCATTAGTGCCCCCAGTAATAGTAATGCCCCATTAGTGACCCCTCAGTAATAGTTATGCCCCCATTAGTGTGCCCCAGTAATAGTAATGCCCCCATTAGTGTGCCTTAGTAATAGTAATGCCCCAATTAGTGCCCCCAGTAAAAGTAATGCCCCCATTAGTGTCCCCTTAGTAATAGTAATGCCCCCATTAGTGTGCCCCAGTAATAGTAATGCCCCCATTAGTGCCCCCTTAGTAATAGTAATGCCCCCATTAGTGTGCCCCAGTAATAGTAATGCCCCATTAGTGCCCCCTCAGTAATAGTTATGCCCCCATTAGTGTGCCCCAGTAATAGTAATGCCCCCATTAGTGTGCCTTAGTAATAGTAATGCCCCCATTAGTGCCCCCAGTAAAAGTAATGCCCCCATTAGTGCTCCCTTAGTAATAGTAATGCCCCCATTAGTGTGCCCCAGTAATAGTAATGCCTCCATTAGTGCTCCCAGTAATAGTAATGCCCCCATTAGTGTGCCCCAGTAATAGTAATGCCCCCATTAGTGTGCCCCAGTAATAGTAATGCCCCCATTAGTGCCCCCTTAGTAATAGTAATGCCCCCATTAGTGTGCCCCAGTAAGAGTAATGGCCCTATTAGTGCCCCTCAGTAATAGTAATGCCCCCATTAGTGCCCCCTCAGTAATAGTAATGCCCCATTAGTGCCCCCTCAGTAATAGCAATGCCCCCATTAGTGCCCCCAGTAATAGTAATGCCCCCATTAGTGCCCCCTTAGTAATAGTAATGCCCCCATTAGTGTTCCCCAGTAATAGTAATGCCCCCATTAGTGCCCCTAGTAATGCCCCCATTAGTGCCCCCTTAGTAATAGCAATGCCCCCATTAGTGTGCCCCAGTAATAGTAATGCCCCCATTAGTGCCCCCTTTGTAATAGTAATGCCCCCATTAGTGCCCCCTTTGTAATAGTAATGCCCCCATTAGTGTGCCCCAGTAAAAGTAATGGCCCTATTAGTGCGCCCCAGAATGAATAATTCCCCCTTTTAGTGCCCCCCAGTAAGAATAATGCCCCCATTAGTGACCCGTCATCCCCCTCATTGTTATCCGGCCTGATCTGGGAGTGAGGGCGGCTCAGTCCCGGCGCGGCCGCCATGCTGTGGGGCGAGGGTTTGCTGCTCTCCTTCAGCAGCGTCTTCGTGCTCCTGACCACCCGCAGCCCCCAGCTCTCCGGCTTCCAATCCATCCTGACCGGCGGCCTCATCCTCTTCAGGTTCGAGCTGGTCCCGGAGTGCCGGCCGCTCACAGCTCGCCGCCGCTCAATCACCGCCAGCTGTCAGGACCGTGAGTGAGCAAGTCAGACAGTCTGCACTGCAGTTTGAAATTAATCCTGTGCCCGGGTGTGAGAAAGGCTTGTACCTGGGCACAGGATTACAAACCCGGACTGTCCGGCTCAATCCCGTACGGGTGGCAACCCTAGACTACGGGGGGGGGGGGGGGGGGGCGACTGGAGGTCACATCTGCGGTCACTTTTCCATGAAAGGAGCAGAAAAATTGAAAAAAATCAATCCAGTAAATGGATTCATAACAGATAAAGGGATCACCTTCTATTTCTGTCCGTTATTCATTCATTGCCTTTAAGCTCCTTATCGCCATGTTTCCACCATATTTGGGTCATATTTCCACCATATTTGGGTAATATTTCCACCATATTTGTGTCATGTTTCCATCATATTTGGCTCATATTTCCACCATATTTGGACCATGCTTCCACCATATTTGGACCATGCTTCCACCATATTTGGGTTATGTTTCCACCATATTTGGATCCTGTTTCCACCATATTTGGGTAATATTTCCACCATATTTGGGCCATTTTTCCACCATATCTGGGTCATGTTTCCACCATATTTGGGTCATATTTCCAACACATTTGGGTCATGTTTCCACCAAATTTTGGTCATGTTTTACACTATATTTTGGTCATGTTTTACACTATATTTTGGTCATGTTTTACACTATATTTTGGTCATGTTTTACACTATATTTTGGTCATGTTTTACACTATATTTTGGTCATGTTTTACACTATATTTTGGTCATGTTATACACTATATTTTGGTCATGTTTTACACTATATTTTGGTCATGTTTTACACTATATTTTGGTCGTGTTTCCACCAAATTTTGGTCATGTTTCCACCATATTTGGGTCATATTTCCACCATGTTTTAAACATATTTGGGTCATGTTTCCACCATATTTGGGTCATGTTTCCACCATATTTGGGTCATATTTTCACCATATTTGGAGCATGTTTCCACCATATTTGGGGCATGTTTCCACCATATTTGGGTCATATTTCCACCATATTTGGGTCATATTTCCTCCATGTTTCCACCATATTTGGGTCATGTTTCCACCATATTTGGGTCATATTTCAACCATATTTGAGTCATATTTCCACCATATTTGGGCCATGTTTCCACCATATCTGGGTCATGTTTCCACCATATTTGGGTCATGTTTCCACCATATTTGGGGCATGTTGCCACCATATTTGGACCATGCTTCCACCATATTTGGGTTATGTTTCCGCCATGTTTTCACCATATCTGGGTCATGCTTCCACCATATTTGGGTCTTGTTTCACCATATCTGGGTCATGTTTCCACCATATTTGGGTCATGTTTCCACCAAATTTTGGTCATGTTTCCACCATACTTTGGTCACGTTTCCACCAAATTTTGGTGATGTTTCCACGATATTTGGGCCATATTTGGGTCATGTTTCCACCATATTTGGGTAATATTAGGGTCCATGTTTCAAACATATTTGGGTCATGTTTCCACCACATTTGGGCCATGTTTCCGCCATATCTGGTTCACATTTCCACCATATTTGGGTCATATTTCCACCATATTTGGCTCATGTTTCCACCATATTTGGGTCCTTTTTTCTCCATAATTGGCTCTTCCACCATGTTTCCACCATATTTTGGTCATGTTTCCACCATATATGGGTCTTCCACCATGTTTCCACCATATTTTGGTCTTGTTTCCACCATATATGGGTCTTCCACCATGTTTCCACCATATTTGGTACTACAAGAGAATTTAGACTGGAACCTTCAGAATCACAGGTGCATATCCATGAACCAAACATAATTATAAAAAACTAAATGGCTGCACACCATTATACATACAAACAATAGAGCTAAGAAATGGGGGTCATTCTAAATAAAAGTGGTACAATACCGACCATAAATGAGTTATTGGAAGCTCTTAGCGCACATATTTGATCAAACGTGTGTCGGGCCCATCTACCAGGCGTCAAGGTGGCTTCCGCAGATGGGTGCCTAACACTAAATATACTGCCTCACTATACTGAGCTTGGTTCTGGTGCTGTATCTATGTAATGGGCTTGGTTCTGTATTTATGTAAAAGGATTGGTCTTGGTTCTGTATTTTGTAATGGATCTGGTGCTGTATCTATGTAATGAGCTTGGTTCTGGTGCTGTATCTATGTAATGGGCTTGGTTCTGGTGCTGTAGATATGTAATGGGCTTGGTTCTGGTGCTGTATCTATGTAATGGGCTTGGTTCTGGTGCTGTATCTATGTAATGGGCTTGGTTCTGGTGCTGTAGATATGTAATGGGCTTGGTTCTGGTGCTGTATCTATGTAATGGGCTTGGTTATGGTGCTGTATCTATGTAATGGGCTTGGTTCTGGTGCTGTAGATATGTAATGGGCTTGGTTCTGGTGCTGTATCTATGTAATGGGCTTGGTTCTGGTGCTGTATCTATGTAATGGGCTTGGTTCTGGTGCTGTAGATATGTAATGGGCTTGGTTCTGGTGCTGTATCTATGTAATGGGCTTGGTTCTGGTGCTGTAGATATGTAATGGGCTTGGTTCTGGTGCTGTATCTATGTAATGGGCTTGGTTCTGGTGCTGTATCTATGTAATGAGCTTGGTTCTGGTGCTGTATATATGTAATGAGCTTGGTTCTGGTGCTGTATCTATGTAATGGGCTTGGTTCTGGTGCTGTAGATATGTAATGGGCTTGGTTCTGGTGCTGTATCTATGTAATGGGCTTGGTTCTGGTGCTGTATCTATGTAATGGGCTTGGTTCTGGTGCTGTATCTATGTAATGGGCTTGGTTCTGGTGCTGTATCTATGTAATGGGCTTGGTTCTGGTGCTGTATCTATGTAATGGGCTTGGTTCTGGTGCTGTATTCATGTAATGGGCTTGGTTCTGGTGCTGTATTCATGTAATGGGCTTGGTTCTGGTGCTGCAGTGAGAAAGGCCGCCCCCATGACTCCAAAGAACAGAAAAAGCAGAAAGCTTTCAATATGTAAATTCCCTGTTTTCTGACTCTTTCCCTGTCACACCCGGCTCCGCTCCTCCTGCAGGCCGCACTGGTTACTCCTAGTTGTATTCCCCATTATAAGGTGAGGTGCAGTATACGGTAATAATATGTGTTGCTGTATGTGGAGCAGTAGATGTGATGGTCTGTTACTGACACTCTGCAGTGTGTTTTATAGGATGTGGAGCTCTGCTGTGGCATAGTGTGTTACCAGAGTATTGTGCACCCCAAAATTGTGACACATGATCACAGGGTCCACTGGAGGAGGCAACAAAGCGCTTCCTCAATTTCCTGCATATCACTCATCCATTCACCCAGCATTATCGTCTCCTGACAACACCTCCCCCACTGGCAGCAGTATTGTTCCCAGACCACCTATCCTCATCTCCCATGACAGCACTATTGTCCTCTGACAACCCCTCCTCCACTGGAAGCAGCATTGCCCCCATATGTCTCACCTGTCTTGTGGACTTGTAGGACAGGAGCCATAAAGATGGATTAGGAGGCAGAGAGCTTCTCTTGCAGTTCTTCTATATACTATCAGGAAATGAAGGACCTGCACCCCCCGATCCTCAGAACTAAACACCAAAAACCTTGAGCGTATCATGCAGTTTTGGAATGAAGTAAACGCACCAAAACGCATCAAAAAGCACAAAAAAAAAAAGCAATGTATGTACACAGTAACTGCACTGGCATAATAGTGAGTGCAGCTCTGGAGTATAATACAGGATGGAGCTCAGGATAAGTACAGGATAAGTAATGTATGTACACAGTGACTGCACCAGCAGAATAGTGAGTGCAGCTCTGGAGTATAATACAGGATGTAACTCAGGATCAGTACAGGATAAGTAATGTATGTACACAGTGACTGCACCAGCAGAATAGTGAGTGCAGCTCTGGAGTATAATACAGGATGTAACTCAGGATCAGTACAGGATAAGTAATGTAATGTATGTACACAGTTACTGCATCAGCAGAATAGTGAGTGCAGCTCTGGAGTATAATACAGGATGTAACTCAGGATCAGTACAAGATAAGTAATGTAATGTATGTACACAGTTACTGCATCAGCAGAATAGTGAGTGCAGCTCTGGAGTATGATACAGGATGTGACTCAGGATCAGTACAGGATAAGTAATGTAATGTATGTACACAGTGACTCCACCAGCAGAATAGTGAGTGCAGCTCTGGAGTATAATACAGGATGTAACTCAGGATCAGTACAGGATAAGTAATGTAATGTATGTACACAGTGACTGCACCAGCAGAATAGTGAGTGCAGCTCTGGAGTATAATACAGGATGTAACTCAGGATCAGTACAGGATAAGTAATGTATGTACACAGTGACTGCACCAGCAGAATAGTGAGTGCAGCTCTGGAGTATAATACAGGATGTAACTCAGGATCAGTACAGGATAAGTAATGTATGTACACAGTGACTGCACCAGCAGAATAGTGAGTGCAGCTCTGGAGTATAATACAGGATGTAACTCAGGATCAGTACAGGATAAGTAATGTTATGTATGTACACAGTGACTGCACCAGCAGAATAGTGAGTGCAGCTCTGGAGTATAATACAGGATGTAACTCAGGATCAGTACAGGATAAGTAATGTAATGTATGTACACAGTGACTGCACCAGCAGAATAGTGAGTGCAGCTCTGGAGTATAATACAGGATGTAACTCAGGATCAGTACAGGATAAGTAATGTATGTACACAGTGACTGCACCAGCAGAATAGTGAGTGCAGCTCTGGAGTATAATACAGGATGTAACTCAGGATCAGTACAGGATAAGTAATGTATGTACACAGTGACTGCACCAGCAGAATAGTGAGTGCAGCTCTGGAGTATAATACAGGATGTAACTCAGGATCAGTACAGGATAAGTAATGTAATGTATGTACACAGTGACTGCACCAGCAGAATAGTGAGTGCAGCTCTGGAGTATAATACAGGATGTAACTCAGGATCAGTACAGGATAAGTAATGTATGTACACAGTGACTGCACCAGCAGAATAGTGAGTGCAGCTCTGGAGTATAATACAGGATGTCACTCAGGATCAGTACAGGATAAGTAATGTAATGTATGTACACAGTGACTGCACCAGCAGAATAGAGAGTGCAGCTCTGGAGTATAATACAGGATGTGACTCAGGATCAGTACAGTCCCTTGGACCTTCTATGCGTTACACATACAGTCAGTGACTCTAGTGTATACATTGCACATGCGTAGTTGAGAGTATGAACACCTGCGCTCTCCGTCATTGGAACCCCGCCCCTTTTCTGCAGCCACGCCTATCAACTGACAGCCCCTCCCTCCCATTTGACAGCCACCGCTGTACAGTAGGTGACGTCACGCAGGTCACATGACCTCTCAGTACAGTAGCGGCCCCAACAACATGGCAGCTGTGGGCAAATAACCGCGGAACGACCCGGGGAGAACCGGACACAGCATGAGGGACGCGGCGCGGAGGAAGAGGAGGAGGAGGCGGCGGAAGAAGAAAGGCAGGACGTGGGCTGAGGCCGCCAGGACGGTAAGAGCCGGCAGGAGCCGCCACAGGTGTCTCGGGCCCGGGCACTGCCTGCTGTAAGGAAGAGAGCCCTGCCGGACACAAGGGGTTAATGCTGAGCCTGACCAGCAATGTGTATGGTGCTCGGCGGAACCCAGAGCTGTATGCAAGGTGCACAAAGGGTTAACCCTGATCCCAGAGCTGTATGCAAGGTGCACAAAGGGTTAACCCTGATCCCAGAGCTGTATGCAAGGTGCACAAAGGGTTAACCCTGATCCCAGAGCTGTTTACAAGGTGCACAAAGGGTTAACCCTGATCCCAGAGCTGTTTACAAGGTGCTCAAAGGGTTAACCCTGATCCCAGAGCTGTATGCAAGGTGCACAAAGGGTTAACCCTGATCCCAGAGCTGTATGCAAGGTGCACAAAGGGTTAACCCTGATCCCAGAGCTGTTTGCAAGGTGCACAAAGGGTTAACCCTGATCCCAGAGCTGTTTACAAGGTGCACAAAGGGTTAACCCTGATCCCAGAGCTGTTTACAAGGTGCTCAAAGGGTTAACCCTGATCCCAGAGCTGTATGCAAGGTGCACAAAGGGTTAACCCTGATCCCAGAGCTGTTTACAAGGTGCACAAAGGGTTAACCCTGATCCCAGAGCTGTTTACAAGGTGCACAAAGGGTTAACCCTGATCCCAGAGCTGTTTACAAGGTGCACAAAGGGTTAACCCTGATCCCAGAGCTGTTTACAAGGTGCACAAAGGGTTAATCCTGATCCCAGAGCTGTTTACAAGGTGCACAAAGGGTTAACCCTGATGCCAGAGCTGTTTACAAGACGCACAAAGGGGTTAGTAGTGATCTGAATGCTGCAGGCAACATACACAAAGGGTAAATAGTGATCCAAGCACCGTATACAAGATACTTAAAGAGTTAATGCTAATCCCAACTGTATGCAAAGCACATAAATGGTTATCTCTGATCCCAACTCTGTATTCAAGATGCAAAAAGGAATAATCCTCAACCTCGAGGGGTATACAGGGTGAATAAAGGGTTAATGCGGCTACAGGTGCAGAGTGGTAATTTAGAGATTTATGCAAGGTGTAGAAAGGGATAATCTGGAGCGTATACAGGGTGCAGAAGCGGTTAATATGGAGCCTGGCGGCGTATACAGGGTGCGGAAGCGGTTAATATGGAGCCTGGCGGCGTATACAGGGTGCGGAAGCGGTTAATATGGAGCCTGGCGGCGTATACAGGGTGCGGAAGCGGTTAATATGTAGCCTGGCGGCGTATACAGGGTGCGGAAGCGGTTAATATGGAGCCTGGCGGCGTATACAGGGTGCGGAAGGGGTTAATATGGAGCCTGGCGGCGTATACAGGGTGCGGAAGGGGTTAATATGGAGCCTGGCGGCGTATACAGGGTGCGGAAGGGGTTAATATGGAGCCTGGCGGCGTATACAGGGTGCGGAAGGGGTTAATATGGAGCCTGGCGGCGTATACAGGGTGCGGAAGGGGTTAATATGGAGCCTGGCGGCGTATACAGGGTGCGGAAGGGGTTAATATGGAGCCTGGCAGCATATACAGGGTGTGGAAGGAGTTAATATGGAGCCTGGCAGCGTATACAGGGTGTAGAAGGGGTTAATCTGCAGCCTGGCAGCGTATACAGGGTGTAGAAGGGGTTAATCTGCAGCCTGGCAGCGTATACAGGGTGTAGAAGGGGTTAATCTTGAGCCTGGCAGCGTATACAGGGTGTAGAAGGGGTTAATCTGCAGCCTGGCAGCGTATACAGGGTGTAGAAGGGGTTAATCTTGAGCCTGGCAGCGTATACAGGGTGTAGAAGGGGTTAATCTTGAGCCTGGCAGCGTATACAGGGTGTAGAAGGGGTTAATCTGGAGCCTGGCAGCGTATACAGGGTGTAGAAGGGGTTAATCTTGAGCCTGGCAGCGTATACAGGGTGTAGAAGCGGTTAATCTGCAGCGTATACAGGGTGCAGGAGGGGTTAGGATGAGAGTTTTGTTGAGGGTGACAGAACCCAGAAGGGGTTAATGCTGACAGGATTGGAGACTAGAAAGGGTTAATCTGCACATGGAGATAACAGGGAGGGGTATTTCAGCTGTATGACCGGGAATATAATGGGTTAACAGGATGTAGAGCTGGGCAGGTGACAGGTGCTGAAGGGAAGGGTTAAGGAGCGGTGAGGGGCAGATGCTTCCTGTTTACATCCTCTGCTTGCAGCCTGCCCTCTGGAGGCTGAATACTAATACTGCATGGAAACCATCAGCAAGCTGCTACTGATGGATCCGTCATTACCATGCTGTGATCAGTAACGTCCATCTGATGCCAGGTCCGGAGGCTTCCTGCAGAGCGTCGCACTGCCCGCAGCTTGTCCTCTCCCCATGATAAGTGATGTAACCTGATTCATCAGACTGGGCCGCGGCTTCCATCGCTTCGTGGTCTCCCATTCACCGATTATCGTTCCTTGGACCACATTTGGTAGGTACTGGTGACTGCCACATACTGGGAGCACTCCACCAAGCCGGACCCTCTGGAGATCCTCGGAGCCGGTCACCACAGTTTGGCCCTTGTCGCTCACGTCCTCCCGCTTGCTCATGTTTCCTGCTTCCAGCACATCTACCTCAAGACCTGACTATTTAAAGGGGTTTTATCATCTCAGACATTGCTAGCATATCGCTAGGACACGCCCACAACGTCAGAGAGGTGCCGCTCCCACCTCTGGGACCTGCACCTATCTCCAGAACAGGCTCCCAAAAGTGAAGGAGAGTGCGCTGCGCATGCGTGTGGTGCTCTCCATTCATTTATTTGGGAGTTCAGAAGATACTGAAATAATGAATGGAGAACACACTGCGCAAGCGCTGCCGCCGCTCCAGTCACCTCTATGGCCGCTCCAGTCACCTCTATGGCCGGCGCTCGGCTATTTTCGGAACTCCGATAGAAATGAATAGAGGGCGATGTGCATGCGCAGTACGCTCCCCGTCACTTTCCGGGCTCCCTCCGTTCTGGAGATAGGAGCAGGTCTCAGAGGTGGGAGCGCCACCTCTCTGAGACCACTACCCCCATCATTGGTATCACCACTAGGACGAGTGATTGGCCGCAGGGGGCACCTGGCGGGCGGGGGAGTGAACGGGTGAAGCCGGCCCTGCCTTTAAAACCATTATTTTCCTTACTGGAAGCCCCCTTTACAGGGCTGGAGACTCGGACAGATTGGCTGCCAGGATTAGACGGCTTTACAGGATTAGACTCTGCAGATGGAGGAGCGGTGATGGTGTCACATGTCACGTCTGGTTCGTGTCTCCTGGATATCTACACTGGTGCTCGAAAGTTTGTGAACCCTTCAGAATTTTCTATATTTCTGCCTAAATTTGACCTAAAACTACATCAGATTTTCACTCATGATTCCATGATCCCACCACCCCCGTGTCTCACAGATGGGATGAGGTTTCCATGATCCCACCACCACCGTGTCACTCAGATAGGATGAGGTTTCCATGATCCCACCACCACCGTGTCTCACAGATGGGATGAGGCTTCCATGATCCCACCACCACCGTGTCTCACAGATGGGATGAGGCTTCCATGATCCCACCACCACCGTGTGTCACAGATGGGATGAGGCTTCCATGATCCCACCACCACTGTATCTCACATATGGGATAAGGTTTCCATGATCCCACCACCACCGTGTCTCACAGATGGGATGAGGCTTCCATGATCCCACCACCACCGTGTGTCACAGATGGGATGAGGCTTCCATGATCCCACCACCACTGTATCTCACATATGGGATAAGGTTTCCATGATCCCACCACCACTGTGTCTCACAGATGGGATAAGGTTTCCATGATCCCACCACCACTGTGTCTCACAGATGGGATGAGGTTTCCATGATCCCACCACCGCCGTGTCTCAAAGATGGGATGAGGTTTCCATGATCCCACCACCACCGTTTCTCAAAGATGGGATGAAGTTTCCATGATCCCACCACCACCATATCTCACAGATGGAATGAGGTTTCTATGATCCCACCACCACCGTGTCTCACAAATGGGATGAGGTTTCCATGCTCCCACCACCACCGTGTCTCACAGATGGGATGAGTCTTCCATGATCCCACCACCACCGTGTCTCACAGATGGGATGAGGCTTCCATGATCCCACCACCACCGTGTCTCACAGATGTGATGAGGCTTCCATGATCCCACCACCACCGTGTCTCACAGATGGGATGAGGCTTCCATGATCCCACCACCACCGTGTCTCACAGATGGGATGAGGCTTCCATGATCCCACCACCACCGTGTCTCACAGATGGGATGAGGCTTCCATGATCCCACCACCACCGTGTCTCACAGATGGGATGAGGCTTCCATGATCCCACCACCACTGTGTCTCACAGATGGGATGAGGCTTCCATGATCCCACCACCACCTTGTCTCACAGATGGGATGAGGCTTCCATGATCCCACCACCACCACTGTGTCTCACAAATGGGATGAGGCTTCCATGATCCCACCACCACCGTGTCTCCCAGATGGGATAAGGTTTCCATGATCCCACCACCACCGTGTCTCACAGATGGGTTGAGGTGTCCATGATCCAACCACCACCGTGTCTCACAGATGGGATGAGGTTTTCCCTCCTCCAAACCTAATGCTTCTCATTTACACCAAGAAGTTTTATTTTGTTCCACAAAACATTGCTCTAATAGCAAACTGCAGATAGGCAGCAATGTTCTTTTTGGAGAGCAGCGGCTTTCTCCTTGCAGTCCTGATATGCACACCACTGTTGTTCAGGGTCCTCCTGATGGCTCATCAGCTAATGTGAGAAAGACATTTAGTTGCTTAGAGCTTACCGTGGGCAACTTTGTGACCTCAAGGAGTATTGTATTTTTTGCCCTTGACATGATCCTTGTTGGTCGACCACTCCTGAGGAGGGTATAATGGTCTTGAATTTCCTCCATTTGTACACAGTCTGTCTGACAGTGGATTGGTGGAGTCCAAACTCTTCAGAGATGATTTTGTAACCTTTTCCAGTCTGATGAGCATCAACAGCTCTTCTTCTGAGGTTTTCCACAAACGTGTTCCTTCAAATTATCTGCTAATCCTAAAGGTTCACATACTTTTGCCAGTCCCAGATGCGTGATATTGGATCATTTTCCTCAATAAACATTGACCATTTTTGACTTGGTTCTTTGATTTGGTTCTTTATGTACTTTTAGGACATGTGTGAGAATCTGATGTACAGTAGGTTTAGGTCAAATGTATGCAGAAAATTCTGAAGGGTTCACAAACTTTCAAGCACCACTGTATTTAAACACTTCACCACTCGATAACACCAAGAAGGCCACGATAACCCCTTCAGCACACAGTACCACCAGGGAGGCCGGGATAACCCCTTCAGCACACAGTACCACCGGGGAGGCCACGATAACCCCTTCATCACACAGTACCACTGGGGAGGCCACGATAACCCCTTCATCACACAGTACCACCGGGGAGGCCACAATAACCCCTTCATCACACAGTACCACCGGGGAGGCCACGATAACCCCTTCAGCACACAGTACCACTGGGGAGGCCACCGATAACCCCTTCATTACACAGTACCACTGGGGAGGCCACGATAACTCCTTTAGCAAACTACCACCGGGGAGGCCACAATAACCCCTTCATCACACAGTACCACCAAGAAGGCCACGATAACCCCTTCAGCACACAGTACCACCGGGGAGGCCACGATAACCCCTTCAGCACACAGTACCACTGGGGAGGCCACCGATAACCCCTTCAGCACACAGTACCACCGAGGAGGCCACCGATAACCCCTTCAGCACACAGTACCACCGGGGAGGCCACCGATATCCCCTTCAGCACACAGTACCACCGGGGAGGCCACCGATAACCCCTTCAGCACACAGTACCACCAGGGAGGCCACCGATAACCCCTTCAGCACACAGTACCACCAGGGAGGCCACCGATAACCCCTTCAGCACACAGTACCACCGGGGAGGCCACCGATAACCCCTTCAGCACATAGTACCACCGGGGAGGCCACCGATAACCCCTTCATCACACAGTACCACCGGGGAGGCCAGCGATAACCCCTTCATCACACAGTACCACCGGGGAGGCCACCGCTGGCCACTAAGCACCCAAGACAATCAGAAATCTCACAATTTTTGTCTTCCCCAGCTAACACAACCAGGGAGGTCACCACTAAAGGGATTTTCTGGGATTCATATATTGATGACCTAATCTCAGGATATGTCTTCAATATCAGACCGGTGAGGGTCCGACTCCCTGAACCCCCGCCGATCAGCTGTTTGAAGAGACCTCGGCATTCCGGTGAGCTCTGCAGCCTCTTCCTAGGCCAGAGATGTCAGGTTCATTGGTCTCATAGCCTATGTGCAGCTCAATCCCATTGAAGTGAATGGCCTGGGTTGTAATACCAAGCACAACCACTATGCACGGTACAGCACTGTGCTTGGTACGTTGTGGCCGGAGCTCTGCGTCCTCATACATCTGGTCGGCGGGGTGTTGGGACTTGGTGTTGGATTTTAGATATTGATGACCTGATCCTGAAAATAGTCTGTCAGTATTGAACTCCTGGAAAACCCCTTCAACCCCTTCCACAGCCAACACCTTCAGGGTTGTCACTAATAACCCCTAACCACCCAACACAACCAAGGAGGTCTCCATTAAACCCTTCAACATCCAACATCATTCCCTCACCACCCAGTATCACCAGGGATGTCACCATTAACTCCCTCACCACCCAGTATCACCAGGCATGTCACCATTAACTCCCTCACCACCCAGTATCACCAGGGATGTCACCATTAACTCCCTCACCACCCAGTATCACCAGGGATGTCACTATTAACTCCCTCACCACCCAGTACCACCAGGGATGTCACTATTAACTCCCGTACCACCAGGGATGTCACTATTAACTTCCTCACCACCCAGTATCACTAGGGATGCCATCTTCAACCCCTTCACTACCCAGCACCACCAGGGATGTCACCATTACCTCCCTCACCACCCAGTATCACCAGGGATGTCACCATTACCTCCCTCACCACCCAGTACCACCAGGGATGTCACCATTACCTCCCTCACCACCCAGTACCACCAGGGATGCTATCATTAACCCAGCACCAATAGAGATTCCATCGTTAACCTCTTCACTACCCAATACCTCCAACGGTGTCACAATTAATCCGTTCACTGCGCCATTCTACCATCCTGTACATAGACAAGGGACAGGACCCCCACCAAACCTAAGAACGGGAGTCCTGTTCCTCGTCTGAATGGAGCAGCAGGTGGAGCATGCCCCCCGGATGCACAGCGCTCGGCAATAGACCGATACATAATGTATGTTCTCAGTGACTTTAGTAGGTTCTACTTGTATGTAGAAAGGTGTCCATGCAGGGGTCTAATGACCTCTTTGTTCATTTCAAAAAAACTTTATTTACAGTATTGGCATGACGCTGGTTGTTATCGTTATGGGAGCAGCCGGCGGCCACTTACCCGGTGGTGTTATTCTTAGAGGCTGATGACTGATCCCGGCTCTCCTGACCTAATCCTGCCTGCAGATGAGAAATTCCCAAGACACCAGCTCCAGGGTTACAGCCAAACACAGCAGACGATTTATCCTGGAAGTCGCTGCCCCTGGGACCTACCCCGGCACGGGGCCCTCTGAGCAGTGGGGGCCAGTAATGAGTCCTCACCTCTTTGTTACACAGTCTATTCAGTTCTTAGCGTTGTCTGTTCCTGGGAAAGCTGGATGACAAGCAGTACTGCTCCCAAAGGAGCAGACTTCTGAATGACAAATATGCCCATTTGGGTAGGAATGCAGAATAGGGAGCGCAGCTCTGGAGTACAGATCAATACATTTCTAGGGGAACCCGTCACTCAGGACTTCAAGAAAGCTGGGTAGCTACCAATATGGCTCCCAACAGAGTTGTTTCCCAGCTCTCCGACACTCCTCAATGTCAGATGCAGAATAGTGAGCGCAGCTCTGAAGTACAGATCACTACATACTGTAGCTAGGGAAACTCGTCACTCAAGACTCCAGAAAAGCTTGGTGGCAACCAGTATTTTTCCCAACAGAGTTGTTTCCCAGCTTTCTGATACTCCTGAATGACAAAGCTGCCTCTTCAGGTAGGAACACAGAATAGTGAGCGCAGCTCTGGAGTACTGATCACTGCATAACGAGGGAAACTCGTCACTCAGGAAAGCTGGGTGTGGGAGCGACATGTCATGGCTACAGTTATAGCGCCACATGCTTCACCTGTCAGATGAACTATGATAAGGGTAAAATCTGGCACTGATCTTGAATAACGTAACGTTGTATACTCCAGTCACATCCAGAGCTGCAATCACAAATCTGCTCAGTGCCCGGTGGAGACTTTCTGACACATCCCTAAATGTATTCTCCTGGAGAGTGAGGGACTGATGTTTGTGAGTAAGGACTACATCTTCCACATTGCGGAACAGCAGAATCTGCAGTGCACAGCAGTGCCAGCAGGGGGCATAGTGCAATCCTAGACTGTGATTGCAGCTCTGCCTGTGACAGGAAATTATATCAACCTGTTGGAGCACATGCAGAGCTGATCTGTCAGAGGACACGCCCGATCAGCATGTTCACTTCCTCTGTTCCCCTCGGGGCGCTCACTGAGCACCATGTCCAGAGAGAAAGAAAAGCCAAATAAACCACCTGTGTCTTCATGAGGTCCCCGGGTGTCTCTGACAGCCTGGTACCAGACCCCGCCGCTAGATTAGAGGAGCAGGAGCTGTAATCCCGCACCGTAAATGTACGGCACTTGGTTGCCATTACTAACACTTCTCAGGTTAAGGACGTCAGCGGTATACTGATACTCTTCTCCTCAGACTGCTGACTGTTTCCATCCTCTACTCCTCTGCAGGTACTGGAGAAATACCACAACACACCCATGAGCCATAAAGAGATCCTGCAGGTGATCCAGCGAGAGGGGCTGAAAGAGATCAGGTCAGTCATTATCCTGGGTACACTGTGCTCCGCGTTCACCCTCGGTATGCGCCGTGCTCCGCGTTCACCCTCGGTATGCGCCGTGCTCCGCGTTCACCCTCGGTATGCGCCGTGCTCCGCGTTCACCCTCGGTATGCGCCGTGCTCCGCGTTCACCCTCGGTATGCGCCGTGCTCCGCGTTCACCCTCGGTATGCGCCGTGCTCCGCGTTCACCCTCGGTATGCGCCGTGCTCCGCGTTCACTCTCGGTATGCGCTGTGCTTGCTGTTGGTATACACTGTGCTCCGCGTTCACTCTCGGTATGCGCCGTGCTCCGCGTTCACTCTCGGTATGCGCCGTGCTCCGCGTTCACTCTCGGTATACACTCTCGCTGTCGGTATACGCTGTGCTCGCTGTCGGTATACATTGTGCTCCGTGTTCCCTGTCACTGGGCGCCGCGCTCCTTGTGCCACTAAATCAGCTTCTGTTTCATCACCTTCATCGTGTCCTGTATACCCACATGCGGTTAGAGTACAGAGCACTGCTTCCTGTAGTGCCATCACCCTCATCATCCCTGTATACTCCCCTGTGTACAGTGTGTATAACCGTCTTGTATTTTCCTCGGACCCTCCTCATATACCTGTGTCTTACAGCGGCACGTCGCCCCTGGCCTGCCTGAATGCCATGCTGCACACTAACTCCCGTGGTGATGAGGGCATGTTCTACAAGGTCCCGGGCAGGATGGGAGTCTACACGCTGAAGGTAAGTGCCCTGGGGACCTTCTGTATGGCATGTAGTGCAGGATGTTGTTATTGATGGTCTGTCCTCAGGATCGGCCATTACTATCAAATCGATGAGGGTCTAGTATCCAACACCCCCCTCTGATCAGCTATTTACTGGTAGCTTACATTACTTATCCTGTACTGATCTTGAGTTATAGCCTGCCTGTATTATACTCCAGAGCTGCACTCACTATTCTGCTGGCGCAGTCACTGTGTACATACATTACTTATCCTGTACTGATCTTGAGTTATAGCCTGCCTGTATTATACTCCAGAGCTGCACTCACTATTCTGCTGGCGCAGTCACTGTGTACATACATTACATTACTTATCCTGTACTGATCCCGAGTTACATCCTATATTATACTCCAGAGCTGCACTCACTATTCTGCTGGTGGAATCTATTTGTACATACATTACATTACTTATCCTGTACTGATCCTGAGCTATATCCTGTATTATACTGCAGAGCTGCACTCACTATTTTGCTGGTGCAGTCACTGTGTACATACATTACTTATCCTGTACTGATCCTTAGTTACATCCTGTATTATACTCCAGAGCCGCACTCACTATTCTGCTGGTGCAGTCACTGTGTACATACATTACTTATCCTGTACTGATCCTTAGTTACATCCTGTATTATACTCCAGAGCCGCACTCACTATTCTGCTGGTGCAGTCACTGTGTACATACATTGCATTACTTATCCTGTACTGATCCTGAGTTACATCCTGTATTATACTCCAGAGCTGCACTCACTATTCTGCTGGTGCAGTCACTGTGTACATACATTACATTACTTATCCTGTACTGATCCTGAGTTACATCCTGTATTATACTCCAGAGCTGCACTCACTATTCTGCTGGTGCAGTCCCTGTTTACATACATTACTTATCCTGTACTGATCCTGAGTTACATCCTGTATTATACTCCAGAGCTGCACTCACTATTCTGCTGGTGCAGTCACTGTGTACATACATTACATTACTTATCCTGTACTGATCCTGAGTTACATCCTGTATTATACTCCAGAGCTGCACTCACTATTCTGCTGGCCGCCTTGTCTCAGGGTCTCCTCCTTGTATTACAGAAGGACGTGGCGGACATGGTGAAGGATCTCTCGGACTGCTCAGAAGACAGCAATGAAGCTCAGTCCGATTCTCAGAGCTCAGAGAGCAGCTGCTCGACCAGCAGCACCAGCGCGATCAGTAACAAGGAGCCGAGGAGGAGCTGCTGGAAGAGGAAAGGTAAGGAGCCTCCACTGCTGCTCCTCCAGCCTGGAGCTCGCACAGCTGCTTGGCTTGTTACAGTGTCTCAGCGCAGGTGGTATCTGTCAGCCTGGAGATTTGAGCTGCTGCTGTGCCTGCACTGATACACTGTAACAGAGCAGCTGTGAAGGCGGTCAGTGCAGTGCCCACCTCACCTCTGCGCTGGCAGCAGCGTCTGTGCAGATGACATCAGCGAGCGATGCACGTACGTGTGACAAACAGGAAACAGATCTGTACAAACCACTTCCTTATAAGAGCGAAAAGATTCAACGTATATTCAAAAAACGAGAACCCCGAGAGCACAGCCAGCGCCCCCCCCCATATTACCGCAGACTGTGCCGCCATATCTGCCGGGCACCAGCAGCACAGAGGATGGACAGAGGTCAGCAGCGAGGTCAGTGACATCTCCAGCCCCACACTGCTGCATCCTGCTGGCTCTGCAGCACCCAGCCCTGCTAGGTCGCCCGCCTCATCATGTATAGTGCGGTATTATGGGCTGTGTAACATATCACTAAACTCCACTACTACCGCACTATCTGCTCTAAAGTCTCCTCCTGAAGAGATGATGGGAGTGTTCACAGCCACAGGAAGAGCACTCCCATCATCCACACTGTGTTATATATATGTGATGTGTGTGTACACAGCACACTTACATGTATACCGTGCACCAAGCCGGTGTGATTGGTTTTTGTGCAATGTGTAGTTTTGGATTATTCATGTGTGTGTTGTGTCTGTATAGATAGATGTGTGTTGTGTCTGTATAGATGTGTGTGTGTTGTGTCTGTATAGATGTGTGTGTGTTGTGTCTGTATAGATGTGTGTGTGTTGTGTCTGTATAGATGTGTGTGTGTTGTGTCTGTATAGATGTGTGTGTGTTGTGTCTGTATAGATGTGTGTGTGTTGTGTCTGTATAGATGTGTGTGTGTTGTGTCTGTATAGATGTGTGTGTGTTGTGTCTGTATAGATGTGTGTGTGTTGTGTCTGTATAGATGTGTGTGTGTGTGTGTGTGTTGTGTCTGTATAGATGTGTGTGTGTGTGTGTTGTGTCTGTATAGATGTGTGTGTGTGTGTTGTGTCTGTATAGATGTGTGTGTGTGTGTTGTGTCTGTATAGATGTGTGTGTGTGTGTGTTGTGTCTGTATAGATGTGTGTGTGTGTGTGTTGTGTCTGTATAGATGTGTGTGTGTGTTGTGTCTGTATAGATGTGTGTGTGTGTGTGTGTACTGTCTGTATAGATGTGTGTGTGTGTGTGTGTGTGTGTACTGTGTATTCAGCTGTGTATAGTCTTTGTAGTATAGAGTTTCTTGCTGATCTTTTCTGTATTGTGTGTATTACATCTGTGTGTCGCCATACCAGTGTGTGTGCTGTGAGTGTCTTCACAGCGGTGTGTGCATTATGTGCAGTCATTCTGTAGCAGTACCTTTCTGTATTGTGTGTGCTTAATACATGTTGTGTATGTGTTCATAGCTGTGTGTTGTGTGTCTGTATATTACACTCTGTACTAATGTAGATATCACTGTGCAGGATGTTATGGTTTATGGCGCAGTATGACAGTATTATAGTATTTCATCATGTGTTCTAGTTTTTTTAATGGTATATTGGAGCGATCAGACAGCCTGCGATGGACCGTACCCAGTGCATGATATTTGTTGCACGTGTGTAGAAAGCACGCTTCTCGGGCGAAAAAATACATTAAAAAATAAGTAATGTATGTACACAGTGACTGCACCAGCAGAATAGTGAGTGCAGCTCTGGAGTATAATACAGGATGTAATTCAGTATCAGTACAGGATAAGTAATCTATGTACACAGTGACGCCACCAGCAGAATAGTGAGTGCAGCTCTGGAGTATAATACAGGATGTAACTCAGGATCAGTACAGGATAAGTAATGTAATGTATGTACACAGTGACTCCACCAGCAGAACAGTGAGTGCAGCTCTGGAGTATAATACAGGATGTAACTCAGGATCAGTACAGGATAAGTAATGTATGTACACAGTGACTGCACCAGCAGAATAGTGAGTGCAGCTCTGGGGTATAATACAGGATGTAACTCAGGATCAGTACAGGATAAGTAATGTATGTACACAGTGACTGCACCAGCAGAATAGTGAGTGCAGCTCTGGGGTATAATACAGGATGTAACTCAGGATCAGTACAGGATAAGTAATGTATGTACACAGTGACTGCACCAGCAGAACAGTGAGTGCAGCTCTGGAGTATAATACAGGATGTAACTCAGCATCAGTACAGGATAAGTAATGTATGTACACAGTGACTGCACCAGCAGAATAGTGAGTGCAGCTCTGGAGTATAATACAGGATGTAACTCAGCATCAGTACAGGATAAGTAATGTATGTACACAGTGACTGCACCAGCAGAATAGTGAGTGCAGCTCTGGAGTATAATACATGATGTAACTGAGGATCAGTACAGGATAAGTAATGTATGTACACAGTGACTGCACCAGCAGAATAGTGAGTGCAGCTCTGGAGTATAATACAGGATGTAACTCAGTATCAGTACAGGATAAGTAATGTATGTACACAGTGACTCCACCAGCAGAATAGTGAGTGCAGCTCTGGAGTATAATACATGATGTAACTCAGGATCAGTACAGGATAAGTAATGTATGTACACAGTGACTCCACCAGCAGAATAGTGAGTGCAGCTCTGGAGTATAATACAGGATGTAACTCAGGATCAGTACAGGATAAGTAATGTATGTACACAGTGACTCCACCAGCAGAATAGTGAGTGCAGCTCTGGAGTATAATACAGGATGTAACTCAGGATCAGTACAGGATAAGTAATGTAATGTATGTACACAGTGACTGCACCAGCAGAATAGTGAGTGCAGCTCTGGAGTATAATACAGGATGTAACTCAGGATCAGTACAGGATAAGTAATGTATGTACACAGTGACTGCACCAGCAGAATAGTGAGTGCAGCTCTGGAGTATAATACAGGATGTAACTCAGTATCAGTACAGGATAAGTAATGTATGTACACAGTGACTCCACCAGCAGAATAGTGAGTGCAGCTCTGGAGTATAATACATGATGTAACTCAGGATCAGTACAGGATAAGTAATGTATGTACACAGTGACTCCACCAGCAGAATAGTGAGTGCAGCTCTGGAGTATAATACAGGATGTAACTCAGGATCAGTACAGGATAAGTAATGTATGTACACAGTGACTCCACCAGCAGAATAGTGAGTGCAGCTCTGGAGTATAATACAGGATGTAACTCAGGATCAGTACAGGATAAGTAATGTAATGTATGTACACAGTGACTGCACCAGCAGAATAGTGAGTGCAGCTCTGGAGTATAATACAGGATGTAACTCAGGATCAGTACAGGATAAGTAATGTATGTACACAGTGACTGCACCAGCAGAATAGTGAGTGCAGCTCTGGAGTATAATACAGGATGTAACTCAGTATCAGTACAGGATAAGTAATGTATGTACACAGTGACTCCACCAGCAGAATAGTGAGTGCAGCTCTGGAGTATAATACATGATGTAACTCAGGATCAGTACAGGATAAGTAATGTATGTACACAGTGACTCCACCAGCAGAATAGTGAGTGCAGCTCTGGAGTATAATACAGGATGTAACTCAGGATCAGTACAGGATAAGTAATGTATGTACAATAGTTGCACCAGGTATCCAAATTTCGATATTTATTCAATACTTTTTCACCCAGTTTGATACAATACCGGGATTTGCATTTTAATATACAGTCCTGATCAAAAGTTTAAGACCACTTGAAAAATGGCAAAAAATCATATTACATTATCATATTGTTGGATCTAAACAAGGTTCCAAGTAGAGCTTCAACATGCAACAAGAAGAGATGGGAGTGAGACAGAACATTTTTTGAGCATTCAATTAATTGAAAATAATGATTAAACTGAAACAGGCTGTTTTTCAGCTGATCCCAATTTTAGGACCACATGCCTTTAAAAGGCCAAATCTGTGCAAAGATGTGGATTCATTGTCACTTTCTGTCAGGTAGTCACACATTGTGATGGCAAAGGCAAAAAAACTCTCCCTTTTTGAACGTGGTCGGGTTGTTGAACTGCACAAGCAGGGTCTCTCACAGCGCGCCATCGCTGCTGAGGTGGGACGCAGGAAGACAGTCATTTGGAATTTCTTAAATGATCCTGAGGGTTATGGAACAAAAAAGTCAAGTGGAAGACCCCAAAAAAATTTCACCAGTACTGAGCCGGAGGATCCAATTGGCTGTCCGTCAAGACACTGGACGATCCTCGACCCAAATTAAGGCCCTTACTGGTGCTGACTGCAGCCCCATAACCATCAGACGGCATCTGAGACTGAAGGGCTTCAAAAACAAAAAACTTCTTCAAAGACCTCGTCTCCTTGAACGCCACAGAACTGCTCGTTTGGACTTTGCAAGAGAGCACCAAACATGGGACATTCAAAGGTGGAAGAAAGTTTTATTCTCTGATGAGAAAAAATGTAACCTTGATGGTCCTGATGGTTTCCAACGTTACTGGCATGACAAGCAGATCCCACCTGAGATGTTTTCTACGCGCCACAGTGGATAGGGCGCCATAATGGTCTGGGGTGCTTTTACCTTCAGTGGAACAATGGAGTTCAGGAAGTGCAGGGGCGTCAAACGGCCGCTGGCTATGTCCAGATGTTGCAGAGCATTCCTCATGGCTGAGGGCCCTCGTCTGTGTGGTAACGACTGGGTTTTTCAACAGGACAACACTACAGTACACAATGCCCGCAGGACAAGGGACTTCTTCCAAGAGAATAACATCACTCTTTTGGCCCATCCTGCGTGTTCCCCTGATCTAAATCCAATTGAGAACCTTTGGGGATGGATGGCAAGGGAAGTTTACAAAAATGGACAACAGTTCCAGACAGTAGATGGCCTTCGTGCGGCCGTCTTCACCACTTGGAGAAATGTTCCCACTCACCTCATGGAAACGCTTGCATCGAGCATGCCGAAACAATAACGGCGGAGCTACTCATTACTGGGTTCATGTTTGGAAGTTGGATTTCTGTTTTGGGGGGGTTTAGTTTTTTTTTGGAGGTGTGGTCCTAAAATTTTGATCAGCTGAAAAACAGCCTGTTTCAGTTTATTCGTTGTTTTCATTAAATTGAATGCTCAAAAAATGTTTTGTCTCACTCCCATTTCTTCTTGTTGCATGTTGAAGCTCTACTTGGAACCTTGTTGAGATCCAGCCATGCTAAATAGGATTTTTTTGCCATTTTTCAAGTGGTCTTAAACTTTTGATCAGGACTGTATGTACACAATAAAATGCAGTGCGTGAACGAGGCCTTGCTTATGAGATACATGTCATGTTATGCGGAGAATATGTAAGCGTTGTCCTTGTGGATATGGACCTGCACATGTACAGCTTCCATTCTCCTGCAGAGCCTGACGTCTGGGTCTTAACACTGGATCTCTGAGGTATTTTGAGCCTCTGACATCACAGATTTACTGGGCGCCGGCGTTACATACTATATATAGTCCCAGGAGCAGCGGACGGCAAGCACCGCGTGTTTCATTCATAGCGCGACCGCATACATTCCTGGAAATGAGCTATCTAGATAGAAAGTACCAGGGACCCCATGTGTGGCCAATAGTCTGATCTGCCTGGTGAGAGGTCTGTATTCTGTATGAAGATTTACTGAGTGCGCGGTATGAGGGACCAAGAGGTGTTGTCATAGCCTCATATCCAGCTACCTATGGGTAAGGTCTACCGCAGGTATAGTACACAACTATAGTGCCAGTGTCACACACTGTTCCTCAAATTCCACATAGCAGACAGTATTATAGTATATTCCTGCACATAGGAGGCAGTATTATAGTAGTAATATTCTTGTACATAGGAGCAGTATTATAGTGGTTATATTCTTGTACATAGGAGGCAGTATTATAGTAGTTATATCCTTGTACATAGGAGGCAGTATTATAGTAGTTATATTCTTGTACATAGGAGCAGTATTATAGTGGTTATATTCTTGTACATAGGAGCAGTATTATAGTGGTTATATTCTTGTACATAGGAGGAGTATTATAGTAGGTATATTCTTGTACATAGGAGCAGTATTATAGTAGTTATATTCTTGTACATAGGAGCAGTATTATAGTAATTATATTCTTGTACATTGGAGCAGTATCATAGTAGTTATATTCTTGTACATAGGAGCAGTATTATAGTAGTTATATTCTTGTACATAAGAGCAGTATTATAGTAGTTATATTCTTGTATATAGGAGCAGTATTATAGTAGTTATATTCTTGTACATAGGAGCAGTATTATAGTAGTTATATTCTTGTACATAGGAGGCAGTATTATAGGAGTTATATTCTTGTACATAGCAGACAGTATTATAGTAGTTATATTCTTGTACATAGGAGGCAGTATTATAGTAGTTATATTCTTGTATATAGGAGGCAGTATTATAGTAGTTATATTCTTGTACATAGGAGGCAGTATTATAGTAGTTATATTCTTGTACATTGGAGCAGTATTATAGTAGTTATATTCTTGTACATAGGAGCAGTATTATAGTAGTTATATTCTTGTACATAGGAGCAGTATTATAGTAGTTATATTCTTGTACATAGGAGGCAGTATTATAGTAGTCATATTCCTGTACATAGGAGGCAATTTTTATTAGTATAAACAAACATAACAATATATTCAATCTGAATGAACAGAAACAATGGTCATTTACCAGAAATCGTACATATCCAACGGTATAAATAATAATGATAATAATTTTAAAGAGGACCTTTCACTAGAATAAAACTTCTAAACTAACTACACAGACATGTAGAGCGGCGCCCAGGGACCCCACCTGCACTTACTGTTATCCCCGGGCGCCGCTCCTTTCTCCCGGTATAGCCTCTGGTATCTTCACAGTTAGGCTCCACCCAGGGGAACCTGCCGGCGCCTCCCTCTCCCATGCTGCAGCGCTGGCCAATCGCAGCGCTCCGCTCATAGCCTGAGAGGCTTTTTTTTCTCTCAGGCTATAAGCTGAGCGCTGCGATTGGCCATTTCTACAGCATGGGAGAATGAGACAACGGCAGGTTCCCCTGGGTGGAGCCTAACTATGAAGATACCGGAGGCTATACCGGGAGAACGGAGCGGCGCCCAGGGATAACATTAAGTGCAGGGGGGTCCCTGGGCGCCGCTCTACATGTCTGTATATAGTTAGTTTAGATTTTTTATTCCACTGAAAGGTCCTCTTTAACTTAACAGTAGTCCATTGCTATTAAAGGGAAAGAAAGTTAATAAATGAGTAATAAACACAACAGATAAGTCCGCCTCCACCATACAGATGTAGCAGGGGTAACACACACATTCTTAACTCAAATTTCTTAACTCAACGCATTCTCTTGAAACAAAAGCCATTGAAAAGCAATTGCTTAACGCATTTAGTGTAGATAACATGTCTCCTAAAGCATGTGTGTTAACCCTGCCACATCCACCAGATGTACATTCCTCCATAACACCCTGTTTCTCTCCTTTTTCCTACATTCTAAGCTCTTTATCCACCTCAGCTCTGACAGGATCAGGGTCACCGCTTGCCTGCGATGGAACGGCTCGCTATGTACGGACACTTTCGTTCTAGTATGCCAGTGGTAGTATTTAATGACTGATATAATCGGGTACATGGTCCTCCGGTCAATGTCAGGTATACTGGCTGGTACCCCATAGATGATGTCTGGGTATGTAAGACGCCGCAGTCTGGGGATCCCTAACCTGGAGGATACTTCCTGCCATATTTTCTGCCCTTCCTCGCACTCAGATATAAAATGTGCCATAGTCTCCTCCTGTTGACATCCTAAGGGACACTTACGCTCTGAGACACTCAGATGTTTTAGATTCCCCTTAACATAAAGCTTTCCCTGCAAGGACAGCCAGGCTATGTCAAAAATTTTGCAGGGAGCCTGACTCCATTAGGAAACCTCAGACTTTCTTCTAAGGTTACTGTTGTACAGTCTTTTAATGCGGGCTGTATATAAAAGAAAGTCCTACATATGGTCAGGTACAGCTCTTTCCTGGTCTTACTCTCAATACACACTTTATCAATCCGCCAGTTTCTCAAGCACCGGAGACCATAGTTCAGGTACTGGGGGAGGAAGCCACGAGTAAACCGACCCCTCTTGAGACTGCGGCCTCGCACCCAAGACTCTGCAAAAGGCAATATCCAGTCCCTGACACTGTTCGCCCACAGGGAGCTGTTCTCTGAGTCCAGACTACCAAAATTGACTTTTAGGAACAAGGAGTCAAAGAACACCCTTGGATTTAACATATCCAGCCCACCCTCTCTCCTCTGTAGGTAGGTGATCCCTCTTTTTACTGGGTTCAACTTGTTCCCCCCAAAAAGCTGGAAGAACAGGCTAAAGAGCCTAGCCGAGAAAGATTCTGGCAAAGGAAAACTGACAGACACATATAAGGGTCCTTTCACACTTGCGTTTTGCTTTTCCGGCACTGAGTTCCGTCCTAGGGGCTCTATACCGGAAAAGAACCGGTCTTTTTTTTCCCCCATGCATTCTGAATGCATCAGGATGTCTTCAGTTCAGTCTTTTTGACTTTTCAGGACAGAGATAATATCGCAGCATGCTACCGTTTTATCTCAGTCAAAAATTCCGGAACACTTGCCGGAATGCCGGTTCCAGCATTGGTTTACATTGAAATGTATTAGTGCCGGATCCGGCATTAAAAATACTGCAATGACAGATCTGTTCTTGCAATCCATTTGTGAGACGATCCGCATCGGGATCCATCTACCAATGCTGTCCGTTTGCATGCAGATTGCCGGATCACTCTGCCGCAAGTGTGAAAGTACCCTAAGACAGGAACCAGGTAAGTCTTTAACATAGTGACCCTTTCTCTATAGGTCAGCCTCCAGTTCTTCCATCGCTGAACCTTCCGGCTTCCAACTTCTCCTCCCAATTTATTCTGGCGTTATCATCCCTCCCGAATTTAACCCCTAAGATCTTAATATAGGTGGAGGCTTTTGCGAATTGTGGCAGATCAAAGTCTGGAACAGAACCCAGTGTCCAGAAAGCTTGACTCTTCTCAAGGTTCACTAGAGACCCTGAGGCCTCCGAGTATCTTCTGATGGCTGCAGACAACATCTGCATCTCACGAGGTTCAGATATCACCACAGTCACATCATCCGCATAGGCAACAACACTCAGAGGCAAGCAGTGGGGGACCCCCCCCCCCCCAAACACATACAGCAGTGTACAGCAACCCCGCATCAACCCTGAACGTGTCACCCTGCCAACCATTAACCAGAGGAAAGCGCTCTGCCTCTCTATACAAGGTTTTCAGCCAATTAATAAATTGTCCCGGAATACCGTACTTTAACAAAGTGGCCCATAGATACTCAGTCTACTTTGTCAAAGGTTTTAGCCTGGTCAATAGTGATGGACGAACATCGGCCGGGACGTTCGCGATCAAATGTTCGCGGACCGCGCGTTTGCGGTGGGCCCCATTCACTTTAATCGCAGGCGAACCTGAAAAACCTTCAGGTCATATTTGCAGCCACCAAATACTTACTAGAAGTGCACAAATAGTCCCACAACATGGACAGTGACATAGCAGAGGGGGGTCAATGGAAAAATTCCCACAAAAAATATGTATTTTAATCAGGGGCCATTTTTATGCGTCTTAAAGGGAAACTTAAAAATGTGCCCTGCTGGAGCCTAGAAAATTTATATTTTAGGCCACGGAAGTACGGGCCCCTAAAAGCAGGGCACAGCACTTGTTTTGCTGTGGATGGAAATTCCTCTGCCAGCGCCCGCAGCAGCAGAATGCAGCATCTCTCACAGCAAGGCCTAAAAATGCTGCATTCTGACAGGGAGTCTAAGTACGTTGCCACCCAGTACTGGTCCTTGCCCTTTATGCTTTTTATATGGGGGTCCCTCTTAAAACACTGGAGCATGAAGGCCCCCCTTTGCACTAAATTGGAAGCAGTGGAGCACCCTGCCTCCTGCTCATCGCCCAGGAGAATGTCCCCCCCCCCCCCCCCAGCTACGGACAACACCAGGGATCTCCGAAAAGTTTAAAGTCCCCCTCAAAGCCTGCTCTTCTTGCTCCTCCTCCTCCCCCCAGCCAGCATCCTCCTCTGAATCCTCTTCAGACCTCCATCTGAGACAAGTCAGAAGGAAAGCCCCCCCTGGGAATTCATTCAGCATTGCGACTTCCTCATCTTCCAGCTCCTGCACCTTGATGGCTTGATCAGCGACACGACGCAATGCACGCTCCAGAAAGAAGGCGTAAGGTATGATGTCACTGATGGTGCCCTGGCTGCGACTGACCAGTTTGGTGATCTCATCAAATGGCGGCAGAAGTCTGCATGTGTCGCGCATGAGCAGCCACTGGCGCGGTGAAAAGAAAACAAGCTCCCCAGAACCTGTCCCGCTGCAGAGTTTGTACAGGTAGTCGTTAATGGCACGTTTCTGCTGGAGAAGCTTATCAAGCCTATACAAGGTGGAGTTCCAGTGCGTCGGGCAGTCACAAATCAGACGTCTGACGGAGGTGTCGCCGCTGAATGTCAGCAAGGCGAGCCATGGCCGTGTAAGATCTTTTAAAATGGCCAGAGATTTTCCTGGCCTGCCGCAAGACATCTTGGACCCGGGGGTATTTGGTAACCAAACGCTGCACAACTAAGTTCAGGACGTGTGCCATGCACGGCACATGTGTCATTTTGCCCTGTTTCAGCGTGCTCAGCAGATTGGCACCGTTGTCGCACACCACTTTACCAACTGTCAAATTGAGCGGGGTTAGCCACTGATCGGCCTGTGACCGCAGAGCCGAAAGCAGTGCAGGACCGGTGTGGCTCTTGGCTTCCAGGCACAACATCCGCATCACAGCATGACAACGTCTCACGTGGAACGTTGAATAGGTTCTGGGGAGCTTGGGGGATGCAGCAGAAGAGGTGGTAGCAATGGAAAAGGAGGATGGAGTAGGAGGAGGAGAAGAAGAGGCAGGCCTGCATGCAATCCGTGGCGGTAACACCAAATCCACACGGGTGCCACGGGTTACATGCTTGACGGCCGGCAGAAGGTTCACCCAGTGGGCAGTAAAAGTTATGTACCTTCCCTGCCCGTGTTTGCTAGACCACATGTCTGTGGTCAGATGTATCTTGGCACCGACCCTGTGTGCCAGAGATATATTCAATTGCCGCTAAACGTGGCCATATAGCTCAGGGATGCCCTTCTGGGAGAAATATTTCCTTCCGGGGACCTTCCGTTGCGGTGTGCCAATGGCCAAAAATTTTCTAAATGCCTCTGATTCCACCAGTTTATATAGCAGTAGTTGGCAGGCTAGCAGTTCCGACAAGCCAGCGGTCAGCCATTGGGCAAGAGGGTTATCCGGCATCATCAACTTTTTACGCTCGAACATTTGGGCCACGGAAGCCTGTCTTCTGCCAGATGAACCCGACGACGGCACGGTGGATGGTGGAGTGGAGGACAAATGGGAGGAGAAGGAGAAGAGGCAGGACGTGGAGCGCCGGGAGCGTGGCTTTGTGGGTTCTGACGGCGTTGCTCCCACTGGGCTCAGTGATGGGAGGCCAGGTGCCTTCTTAAGGCGGTCGTACCTAGGTGAGTGTTGGTCTTACCGCAACTTATGCATTGACAGCACAGGCTGCAGATGGCAACACTATTGTCAGCAGCTGACACGTTAAAAAAAGCCCACACTGCGGAGCCATGTGCCGGCGTCCTGGGAACGCAAGATGTGACCGTGCATGGTGGATGGCTCGCACCAGATACATTTGCAGTCTGCTTTTTGCCTCCTGTGTACTGCAAGTTCTGACTGCTTCTCCTCCCTATCCTCCGTCTCCTCCTCTGAACTCTCCTCCTCTTCCTCTCTTGTGGGCACCCACGTGACATTGTCCCATCATCATTGTCCCCTTCACCACCACTGACATTAGAGATCTCGGAGTAGGCAGCAACAGCGGGTGGTGGCTGTTGCTACCGCCTCTTCCTCATCCGATGCCAAGAATGGCTGTGCATCGGTAAGGTCTGGGAATGGATGGGAAAATAATTCCTCTGACTCGAGTAGAGGGGCTATGGTGGTGTCTTTGGGGGTGCACACAGCAGAGAGTGAGGAGGGTGCAGATACAGAGGATGAGGGTGCGGAAGGCTGAGTGAGCCACTCAACCAACTCTGGTGCGTCCTTTGATGTAATCTCACGCACCTTCTCCAACTTCCCACTTATTCTCTGGCCTGGTGCACCTGCCCCACCCCTGCGGAACGGCCTGCCTCTTCCTCTGCCTGTCATGTCAAATGACCCGGTGCCAAAGTCCCTAGAGAAGAGCAGTATTTGTGGAAGCAGGTATATTTCAGTCTTCAATCAGTATTTGGTGGAAACAGGTATATCGCACCCCTCAATCAGTATTTTGGGAAAGCCGGTTTATCTCATGCCTCAATCGATATTTTGTAGAAGCAGGTATATCGCACCCCTCAATCAGTATTTTGTGGAAACAGGTATATAGAACCCTTGAATAAATATTTGTTGGAAGCAGGTATATCGCACCCCTCAATCAGTGTTTTTATGGAAGCCGGTGTATCGCAGACCTCAATCAGTATTTTCTGGAAGCAGACCCCTCAATCTGTATTTTGTGGAAGCAGGTATATAGAACCCCTTAATCAATATTTGGCAGAAGCAGGTATATCGCACCCCTTAATCGGTATTTTGTAGAAGCAGGTATATCACACCCCTCAATCGGTATTTTGTAGAAGCAGGTATATCACACCCCTCAATCGGTATTTTGTAGAAGCAGGTATATCACACCCCTCAATCGGTATTTTGTAGAAGCAGGTATATCACACCCCTCAATCAGTATTTTGTGGAAACGGGTATATCAAACCCCTTAATCAGTATTTTGTGGAAGCAGGTATATAGAACCCCTTAATCAATATTTTGTAGAAGCAGGTATATTGCACCCCACAATCAGTATTTTGTGGAAGCAGGTATATCGCAGGCCTCAATCAGTATTTTGTGGAAACAGGTATATCGAACCCCTTAATCAGTATTTTGTGGAAGAAGGTATATCGCACCCCTCAATCAGTTTTTTGGGGGGCAACAGGTGTATCACACCCGTTGAAAATAGTTGTTCCAATAACGCTTGTCCCTCTATATACCTGCGGTATCGCAGCAGAACCGCACACAACTGCTGACAATACAAATGCACTATAATATACTTTCTATGTTAGAAAGTATATTATAAGTATATCACACTCCTTAGTATATCACACCTATCGATAGCACATCTATACCAGTCCTTAAAAGGACTTTTGTGGCCCTATTATCTAGCGCTTGGTGTCCCTAACAGTCTGTCCCTGCTCCACAAAGCAACCTCTCCCTACACTGGCAAAGCACAGAATGTAAAATGGCTGCCACATCGGGTTCTGTGATAGGGTGGGGGTGTGTCCATGTGCTGAAATTGGCTGTCCTGTCCCACCTGATGGATGTGTCATGGGGCAAAGTTCGCCGCAAAACGACTGCCGGGCGAATTGCAAGGCCATCTCTACTGGTCAAGACCAACAACATATCTCCCACACCATAGAGCTTTACATCTCTCAAACGTCTCCCTTATCGAGATGACTGCTCCAGAGATGTTCTGCCCTTTTACTGTGCCGAACTGACAGCCTGCCAACAGTGCCCGGAACAAACAAACTAATCTACAAAACAGAATTTTTGCCAGAATCTTCCTGTCGACATTCAAGAGGGCAATTGGCCTCCAGTTCTTGATGTCACTAGGCTCCTTACCTTTAGACAGCAGAATTAAAGAGGACACCCTCATGGACGGAGGCATCGAGTGATTTCCTAGACAATTTTTGTACACGTCCACGAGGATTGAAGCTAAGTGGTCTCTGAACTTATTAAATTCTGCTGTTATACCATCTGGACCTGGTGCCTTCTTTAGATGTAATGGCCACTTTAACCTCTTTCACTGTCAAGGAGAAAAGTCCACATTATTAGTATCAGGTCCTGGAGTTGCCTCCAAGAATTGAGTCATCTTATCTTTATCCAAAGCCTTCCTCTGAAATAAGTCAGTATAGTAAGATCTCACCGCCCCCAGAATACCCTCCCGAGATTCTTGCAAAACACCCTGGGAGTCATTGAGACCTGTGACCACTTTGTTCGCCACACGCTCCCGACAGTTTTCAAAGGGATCAGGTGACCCTAATGAACCATAATCCCGTTGCAGAACCAGGGAGGTGTACCTGCTCTACTGATACTGCCTTGTCTCAGATTTCAGTCGGCTTATCTTTTGTTGGTCCCCCCCATCTGCCGAATACAGTGACTCCAATTCTTTCCGCAGCTTGATATACTGGCTGTACTTACTCTTCCCTTTCTTAAATGACAGTCTCCTTAAGAGGGATCTGATCTCCTCCTTGATGTCCTCCCACCAGTCAGCCATGTTGTCATAAAAGTCCACTCTCTCTAGTAGATGCTGAAAAAGAGAGTGGACGACTCTCTAAACATAAGGGTCTTCCAAGAGACTGCAGTTAAGTCTCCATAGCCGCCTACCAACATCAGGACGCTTAGTGGTCCCTAAGCAGAAAGACAAGGCAAAGTGGTCAGAGAACGGGATGATTTTCTCACACATCCCACTAGCCACTTCTGTAGGGTTTACAAAAGCCATATCAATGTGACTACTTCTGTCAGCACAGGAATATGTACATTTTGGCTTTTTCCTATCCTGTGTGAACACATCACTGAGGCCTGCCTGCTGGATCATGCTATTTAGGACCTTGGAGTCCCTGGTCACTGCTCGGCCAGAGGATCTGTCACCCGATGTCCTAGTGACATTGAAATCTCCAGCCAACCCTACTGGGACGGAGGTAAAAAGATACTGTTTAACCTTATTAAATAATTGGATCCTTTCCGCCACTGACTGTAGCCATAGGTATTAATGAGCCGGAGTCTTCTACCATAGATTGTGACCTTCAGGACCAGATTCTGACCCATAATAACTTCTGTCAGTCTATGTACAGTCACATCATTGGTGGTGAACAATATAGCAACCCCAGCATAAGGCTCCACAGCCAGTGACCAGAAAGAAGGATCGGACAGCAATTCCCTCTCAGCCTCACGTAGAAGTCCTGATGTGGTCAGACGCGTCTCCTGCAAGAAGATGACTTCTGCATTAGGGTTGTTTCGATACCAAAATTTTTATTCGGTTTCAATACCATAAAAAAGTATTGCGATACTCAATACCATGCGATAAAAATAAAATGCCCAAAAAATCTGCGTGCATTCCACATTTTATGGAACGTCCAGCCCATAATCGAACAGTCCTATCCTATTTTTTGGGGGGACAAGGTGACTAAAAAAAAATATGGCGAATCATGCAGTTTTTCTTTTTATTTATTTTTTATTTTACAGCATTCACCGCATAGGAGATATTTTTTAATAGTTTGGACTTTTCGGACGTGGCGATATGTAATATTTTATTTATTTATTGTTTATATATTTTATATGTAAAATTGGGAAAGGGGGTGGGTGATTTATACTTGGTGTGTTTTAAAAAAAAAAACTTTTTTACAGTTTATTTAATAACTATTTCCCCCTTAGGGGCCAGAACCTGAGATCTTTTAATCCCTTGTCCTATTCACCCTGATAGAGATCTATTAGGGTGAATAGGATCTCACACTCTTCCTGCTGCCCTGTGCATAGTGCACACAGCAGCAGGGAGGTTACCATGGCAGCCAGGGCTTTAGTAGCATCCTGGCTGCCATGGTAACCGATCAGAGCCCCAGGATTACACTACTGGGGCTCCGATCAGAGGCTGCCACTACCACCAATGAGGAGGAGGGGAGAGGCCACTGTCCCCAATGATTTTAATACTGGGGATGGGGGGGAAGGGCGCACTGCGCCACTATTGATAATTAACTTTTAATATACAACTACAGCCGGCGGCAGAAACACATTGCCGGCACCCTGCCTCTGACAGGGTGCTGCGATCCGCGGCAGTTAACCCCTCAGGTGCGGCACCTGAGGGGTTAACTGCCGCGGATTTCTGCGCCCTGTCAGAGGCAGGGTGCCGGCAATGTGTTTCTGCCGCCCGCTGTAGTTGTATATTAAACGTTAGTTATCATTGGTGGCGCAGTGGCCACAGCCCCTCCCCTCCTCCTCCTCTCTGCACTCTCATTGGTGGTGCAGTGGCCACAGCCCCTCCCCTCCTCCTCCTCTCTGCACTCTCATTGGTGGCGCAGTGGCCACAGCCCCTCCTCCTCCTCTCTGCACTCTCATTGGTGGCAGCAGCAGCACAGGGGGAGGGAGAGACTGCTTCCTTCTTCCCATGCTGCTGAGAGTGCTGAGAGCAGGGCGGCCATGTTCTCTGATACTGGGCTGTGCAGTAGCACAGCCTAGTATCGATAAAAGGCAAATCCCGGTGTCGTATCGATACCGGGCTAAAAGTATCGATTGGGTATCAAAAGTTTGATACCCGAAACAACCCTAATCTGCATCTAGAGATCTCAGGTGGTCATAACACTATGTGCCTTGTCTTTCTTACTTTAATACTATTTACATTGCTGGAAAGCACTTTTAAAGAGAACCCGGCCATCATCACACAGCACAGAAGATTCTTGTAGCCGCTGTTACACACTGTTTATAGCTTCCAGCACAGGTCTTGTCGCCTCTGACAGGACCCCGTACCTGTTGGATATGACCATTACCTGTGACCCCTTAAGGACTTTCTTCCTGACACTCTCGGCCATGCTGTGCTCTCTCTCAGGGTTACGCGAGGACTTGTCTTTTTTCCTCCTCTTGATATTTTTGCTTTTCTCAAATACTGCTGGTGATGGAGAAGAAGCTACCTCTGACTGTTGCTGACCCTCAGGGACAACCTCCATACTCCCCTGTGTAGTATCTGGGACCTGATGTTCTGGAGCTGCAGTACCTGATCCCTGCTGGACTTCTTGTCTGGTCAGAATGGACCCTGACATTAAGGCCTCCTCCTCTACAGCATCTGCCTCCAACAATTCCTCATCAGGAACCTCCTTACAGATTTTGTGCCATGCGTCCGGACAATCTCTGTGAGGGTGACCCACCGTTAGATTACATCTGATGTCAATTTGCACTTATGTGGCCGACCTCAACGCACAGGTTGCACTTGACCACAGTGCACACACTCGCGACATGACCGGCTCTGCCACACTTAAAACACTTCCTGGGCTGACCTGGGTAGAAGCGGACGCCTTTCTCTCTGCCAATGAAGGAGTTTGGTAGATGCCACGTAACATTATTATGCTGGCGCAGCTTCACCAAAACCTTCCACCCTCCAGTCCAGATACCATCATCATCTCTGTTCTTGGTGAGATCAGAGACCATGTCACAGTGCCTCCTGAGCCACACCACAAAATACTGGGGAGGGACGGCTTCATTCCAGAAGATGATATTAACCGTGACGGTATCTGGCTTGGATATTGGAATAAAAATAAACTTACCGCAATCTTCAGTGTCTCTGAACTTGGGGAAATTAGCCCAAAATCGATCCAGATTAGTCATGAGCTGGAAGCTGACGTCATAGCCTTGTCTATCTGGTAGATTAATGACTGCCAAGATGTCCGCTGGCACAAACCCCATCTGGCGACACAGGAGTTCCCGGACCACAAGCCTCCGATCTGGGAGGTCTTCTTTGGCGCCTCGATGTTTGAATCTCACTACATTCCTCCTTTAAAAGGCCTGACCTGTATAGTGAGCTCCGTAGGAAAAAGATGGAGCGCCACGGCTCCAGGCATTACTGGAGGACCCCTGGCGGGGTTCAGGGCCCTGACTTATTGGGGGGGTGTCTGCACTAGAGGGGCCACTCACACCTTCTGTGCTTGGGGTGGAAAATCGCCCTCATTACTCTGTGGAGATTCCTCCAGCCCGTCCACCTCTATGCCATCCTCAGATATCTCCCATACAGACTGTACATTCCCCCCAGACACTGACCCCTCAGGTACATGTCCACCATCACCCCCAGTCTCTGCCCCAGCAGTAGAGATCTGCTCTGCCACCCCATCACCTGGATGTACGGATAGATGTCCATTGTCCTGCTGCACTGTGCCTCCTGGGACTTGTAGTGCTGGTGTCTGAGGTCCATGCGTCTCCTCAGGGACAGCTGCAGATTCTTGTGGCCACTGTTGCATACTGTCCTGTTTATGGATCTCTTCTTTTTGAAAGGAGAACTTTGCAGCTTGAAGCACATGTCTTATCACCTGCTGGGCCTCCTCAGGGGTAACACTGGAAAATCCAGATTCAAAGCTCAATCCATGGATGGCAAAATGCTCCTGGTTTCTGTAAGATTCTGCAAGTGGTCCCATCCTGTCCAGGACAGTGTCCATCTGCTTCACCAGGTCACAAAGTTTCAAGCTGAGTGCATGTAGCTTACGGTCATACACGGCTGCACAGTTTGGATTTGCAGTCTTTAGCTTGTAGACACAGTCAATCTCCATTTGCAGCATTTGTTTGTGTCCCTTCAGCTCCTCATTGTTCCTCACCAGGGCAGGGATCTCCTCTGGTAGCTGCAGCTCAGGTGCACGGGTCTCTCCCGTTTGGTGTCCAGTCTTAGGCAGCTTCTCAGGCTGTTTGAACTCAGCAGACCTGGAGCCTCCATGAGATTTCTCTGCAGATCTCTCTTGTGCCACATCCATAGATCTTTCATCATTTTTGCTGCTGCCACCTCCAGACTGAGACCTGGTGCGGCCTAAGCGTGCCATGGCCACCACCTCACACTGCTGCAGGTTCTGCTGTAATGTCAGCCTCTACAGAGATGTCCTCCTCTGCCTGTGTGCTGGAGGGGTGAGCTGCACACCTGACGCATGTGCTGCGTCCTGTCTCACCTCCTGTGTTTTGGATTGCCACTTTTCATAGAAGATACCTTTTGGGAGTCACTATACTCTACTGGACGCTGCAGGCCTGGGCTGGAGGACGGCTTCACCTCACATCTCTTAGCTGTACTCACTGCGGCTGAATCCTTCTTTTCTGCTGGAACCACAACTGTTACTCCATCTTTCTTACTTGCACTTAATGCACTGATGTTTCTTCCATTCTGGTCTTTTCTTGTCACAGGATTCACTTTGGGACTTGTATCCATACTGGAAAGAGCCTGGGAGTTTCCTCCCAGTGGAGGCCTGGAAGCCTGGGCCTTGCTTGGGGAAGTTCCCTGCCCAGGGAGGCCCTTCCCTGGGCTTGCTCCAGACATGAGGAGAACCACCAACACACGTCCTCACAGCTAGGAGGCAGCATTATAGTAGTTATATTCTTGTACATAGGAGCAGTATTATAGTAGTTATATTCTTGTACATAGGAGCAGTATTATAGTAGTTATATTCTTGTACACAGGAGCAGTATTATAGTAGTTATATTCTTGTACATAGGAGCAGTATTATAGTAGTTATATTCTTGTACATAGGAGCAGTATTATAGTAGTTATATTCTTGTACATAGGAGGCAGTATTATAGTAGTGATATTCTTGTACATAGGAGCAGTATTATAGTAGTGATATTCTTGTACATAGGAGCAGTATTATAGTAGTTATATTCTTGTACATAGGAGCAGTATTATAGTAGTTATATTCTTGTACATAGGAGCAGTGTTATAGTAGTTATATTCTTGTACATAGGAGCAGTGTTATAGTAGTTATATTCCTGTACATAGGAGCAGTATTATAGTAGTTATATTCTTGTACATAGGAGCAGTATTATAGTAGTGATATTCTTGTACATAGGAGCAGTATTATAGTAGTGATATTCTTGTACATAGGAGCAGTATTATAGTAGTTATATTCTTGTACATAGGAGCAGTATTATAGTAGTTATATTCTTGTACATAGGAGCAGTATTATAGTAGTTATATTCTTGTACATAGGAGCAGTATTATAGTAGTGATATTCTTGTACATAGGAGCAGTATTATAGTAGTGATATTCTTGTACATAGGAGCAGTATTATAGTAGTTATATTCTTGTACATAGGAGCAGTATTATAGTAGTTATATTCTTGTACATAGGAGGCAGTATTATAGTAGTTATATTCTTGTACATAGGAGCAGTATTATAGTAGTTATATTCTTGTACATAGGAGGTAGTATTATAGTAGTTATATTCTTGTACATAGGAGGCAGTATTATGGTAGTTATATTCTTGTACATAGGAGCAGTATTATAGTAGTTATATTCTTGTACATAGGAGCAGTATTATAGTAGTTATATTCTTGTACATAGGAGGTAGTATTATAGTAATTATATTCTTGTACATAGGAGCAGTGTTATAGTAGTTATATTCTTGTACATAGGAGGCAGTATTATAATAGTTATATTCTTGTACATATGAGACAGTATTATAGCAGTTATATTCTTGTATATAGGAGGCAGTATTATAGTAGTTATATTCTTAACCATATTTCTTTTTATTGAAAGAAAATCAAGGCCGAGGCCCACACATGACCATACAATGGCCAGGAATACAGAATAGTCATCTAGCGTACATGTCAAGTGAGGGCATCACATGCTATCATTGTCAATGAACAAATCATGAAAACATGACACATGAAAAAAGGTGAGGGGGGGAAAAGGAGGAAAAGTCAGGAAGGGGAGGAGGGAGGGGAAACAAGAAGTGATACATTTCTGCTCTATCAAGCAAAGTGTCTATATACTTTCCATGGGGACCACAGTGTTAGGAAGCGAGAGCGTGAGTTACTTTCCCAGTGCGCCAACTCCTCAAAACGGTAGATCTGGTCAACCTTATCTGACCACATGTGGAGAGACGGTGGGGAATCACTTTTCCACAAAAAGGGGATAAGCAGCTTCGCTGCGGTAAGTAGCATTGTCGGGAGGTTATTCTTAGCAGGAGTAAGGGCGTCGTTAGGGCACCATACCAGAACAAGTTTAGCATCTAGTACAATCTTGGTCTTACAAATAGTGTTAATCAGAGACTCCACCTGCTTCCAAAACGGCTGAATCTTGTGACACAGCCACCAAATGTGAGACAGGGATCCAGTTTCTATGCCACATCTCCAACAGGTTTCAGGGATTTCTGGATTCAATTTATGCAGGAATTCGGGCGTCTTATACCACCTGCTGAGTAACTTAAAATAATTCTCCTGGACTCTAACACAGCGGTTAAACCCATGCGAATGAGCTAAAACAAAGGCTTTCTCTGGTTCTGTAAAGGTCAGAGATAGCTCCTTTTCCCAGGAGGCCATATAACTGAGCTCCGGAGGCAAGCTGGAGAGCATTTCTTTATACATCAGAGAGAGTTGCCTAAGGGGGGGCTTAATCGCTAAGACCTTCTTCTCCAGCCAGGAAGACGAACCATTCCCGGCAAAGGAACCAGTACACCTAACTGAATCCCTCTTGAAATCCGCCAGGTGAAAGAAGGGAGCAGCTTTGACTTCGGGGCGGTTCAGTATCAAATTCCAGTCCAAACTACCATCTGGAAGAAGGACATCTCGCAAAGTGAGGTCAGCGAGCTTGGACCAAATCCCAGAGGGGTTTGACACGGCAGGGTGGATATGGGATTGCAGAAATTTGAGTGGCATACAGGAGTTTGGAAAGTTGAACAGGTGGGATTGGACCATCTTAGACCACTCTACCAGCATCCCCTTCAAAAACGGAGAGGAGGCGCAGTGATTGGCTGAGAAGGGCCTGACACCCCATAAGGTAAGCCATTCCTGATTGGAGATCAGTACAGACTCAAGTCGTGAACATAGTGAGCTAGATGGCCGGGACAAGGCTGTTACACACCTACATAATTGAACAGCAGTATAATATAATTTTACATCTGGCATCCCAAAGCCCCCAAACCTTCTATCCCTTGTCAGGATATGGTAGGCAATACGCGGAGATTTGCTATTCCATAGAAAGCGCGTGAACACTCGGCGGACCTCTGTGAAATACGAATTCGGCAACCAAATAGGGAGGGATTGCAGCATATATAGAAATTTGGGAAGGATGAATGTCTTAAGGTAATTTTTCCTTCCAACCCAAGATATAAATGGAAGCTTCAGGTTTTGTAAATGATTACGCACATCTTGCAAAAGTGGCGCAAAGTTGAGAGAGGCTAAGTCTTGAACATTAGCTGAAACTCGCGTCCCCAAGAACGTAATGTCTCAGGAGGCCCAGGCAAACGGGGTACGTTGTTGAAGGTTATTAATCACAGTTTTGGGGCAGGAAATATTGAGAGCCATGGATTTCCCATAGTTTATTTTAAAATTGGACACGAATCCAAAGTCCTCAAATATATTCAACAATTTGGGCAAGGACTCCGAAGGGTTGGATGTCATAACTAAAAGGTCATCCGCAAATGCTGCAGTAACATGGTAGCCAGAGCCAACCCGTAGGCCTATAATATCTGGGTCATCTCTAATTTTACACAGTAGGGTCTCCATCACTAAAACGAATAGTGCGGGTGAGAGGGGGCATCCCTGCCTCGTCCCATTAGTGATGCGAAATGGTGGGGACAGTGCTCCATTGACCTTGACCATGGCAGAGGGGGCCGAATATAGGGTATGGATAGCAGTAACAAACTGGTCTGGGAAGCCAAACCTCGCCAGGGTCCGCGACATAAAGTGCCAGCTGACCCTGTCGAAGGCCTTCTCCGCATCTGTACTTACCAGAACCAGAGGCTTTGAAGCTCTCTTCGCCCAATTCACCAGATGAAGAAGCCGCACCGTGTTTTCCGACCCCTGTCTGCCATGGACGAAGCCCACCTGCTCCTCATGGACCACGTCAGGAAGAACATCCTGAAGCCTAGAGGCAAGAATCTTCGCCCACCACTTCACATCATTGTTAAGCAGGGATATCGGCCTATAATTACTGCAGCAAGTCGGATCCTTATTTTCCTTATGGAGGACAGTAATGTGTGCCAACAAGGAGTGGGGAGCAAGCGAACCACCAGTCAGGAGGTAGTTACACAGATTCTGAAAACAAGGGATTAAAACATCTTGGAATGATTTATAATACACGATGGAAAAACCATCGGGCCCTGGACTTTTGCCTGACGGGATTGACATAAGAACTTTGCGGATTTCTGACTCTGAAATAGGTCTAGTTAGTTGGGAGGCCTTAGATGAGGAGATAGAAGGGAGATCAAGGGTCTGCAGGAATTTATCAGTGGCTTCCGCCAGGTCACCAGGCGTAGCTCCTGCCGGCGGGGGTAGATTATACAGGGCTTCATAAAAGGAACAAAATGCTTTGGCTATGTCTGGGGTGGACTTATGTAACAACCCCTTGGGATCCTTGATAGAGGAAACAAAGGAATCAGAGAACTGCTTTTTGGCAATAGCCGACATCAGTTTGTTTCCCCTATTCCCATGGGCATAGGCCCTGAATCTGGATCTCAACACTAATTTTGCAGAAGTGACGTTTAATAAGTTTTTAAGACGCGTTCTGGCTTCGGTCAATTCCGTTAGGGTATGAATAGCCTGTGACTCCTTGTGGGAGGATTCCAAACGAGCAATAGTAGCTAACAAAGCGTCTAAGGCCTTTGTCCTTTGCTTTTTTACATAAGCCCCCAAGGCAATAAGTTCTCCCCTAATGACCACTTTATGGGCTTCCCAAAGTATAGCTGGCGAGGGGGGGGAATCTGGGGTGTCATTAATACTAAAGAATTCCGAGATCGAGGCCCTAAGTTTGGTTGCGTGTGAGGGGTCTAAGACCAAAGTGTCGTTAAGGCGCCACACACGGTCCTTCCTTTGCGGACCTGTCAAAGAAAAGCTTATAAAAACAGGAGCATGATCAGATAACGTTATATTGCCTTTCCGGGCTCCAGAGACATTACGTATATGTGAATCAGACATGAATAAGTAATCCAATCTATGGAAGGACGTCTTAGCATGGGAGTAAAATGTGTAGTCCCGGCCATTGGGATTCATGATCCGCCAGACGTCTAAGACTTTTAGTTTCCTCAGCGAAATTTTTAGCCTTTTTAATAACCGGTACGACACAGAGGGTCTGCCCGCCGAAGTGTCCACCGCTGGTTCCATGGCAACATTAAAGTCGCCCCCTAGAATCAGTAACCCCTCAGAGAAGGATGAGAGTGCAGTTAGGGTCTGAACGAGCCATGGGATTTGGCCTTTATTGGGTGCATACAAATTGGCGAGCGTCACCGGGGAGTCCCCTAAGACGCCCTTTACAAACAGGAATCTGCCTTCGGGGTCAGCGGATATAGTCTGGGGCTTAAAAGGAAGGCACTTATGTATAGCAATACTAACCCCCCTACTGGCCGAATCATGTGTGCTGTGAAACCATTGCACAAATTTCTTAGGAGGAAACTTGGGAATTTTGCCTGTCCTAAAATGAGTCTCCTGCAGGAAGACCACTGACACCCTGTCCTTCAGGAGGAGAGAAAGTGTCTGGGCCCGCTTGCATGGCTCGTTCAGACCATGTGCATTAAGTGAGGCTACAGTTATGGAGGACATTTTAGTAAACATACAGCTATATATGAGCATATGGTGCACCAGGTCCCAGAAAGAAGCACCAAGATAAAAAGAGCAGCGGAAAGGAGGGGAGGGAAAGAGGTCAAGGAACAAAAAATAAGGGGAACAACATGGAACATAATGGACAAACACATGACCTGCTCGGACAAGCAACCTATCCGAGAGGTGACAAGCGCCTCACTCATCACCAGCCCAAATAGAAATGGACTGGTGAGGGGGCAAGTAAAGCGCTTATGGTCTCTAACATACAGACCAAAAAAAAACGAAAAAAGTGAAAGAAAACACATCCAGCACCGGGATCATCCGGTCATTACCCTGCACATGAGGGGAGAGGAAACCCCTCTTTGGAGACCTGCCTCAGCAGGAAATCGTTCCATTTAAGACATAACGTCTCATAAAAACCATAGATTATGAGCTGAATAGCCGCGAAACATAGGGCCATCAGGGAAAGGCCAGAGTCCGCTAAACAAAACATTTTGCACAGAGGTAGAGGTTACCAACTCTTCACATTAACGGAGTAAAATAAAGCATGGCATTAGCAGTTCATGCCCATACAAACAACCAAAAACCTTGTCACAGGCTCAGGTAAGAGCCCTGTCCGACTTGCTGCGTCCCGATCGATCCGACCTGCCCGCAGATGCCGTCTGCCAGGCAGATACTCGCGGTGGTAAAGGCAGGGGGCCATCTTGGTCGGCTGGCAACCACGAGGGAATTTCCACTGGAGGGACATCTAAGGACCTCCAGACCGATTCCAAATCCGCAGGCGACCGCACCGTGAGCAGTTTTTTATTCCTGGACACCGACAGACCGAATGGGTACAGCCACCTGAACGGAGTAGATGTCTTGCGAAGAACATCAAGGAGAGGCTTGAACAAGCGTCGCTTTGCCAGGGTAGATGGCGCCAGGTCCTGGAACATCTGTAGCGGTACGTTGTCATACTCCAGCACTTCCATCTCTCTTTGCCTTTTCAGAAGAGCTACGGTGTCTACGTAGCTCAGTAGGCCGCAAATTACGTCGCGTGGCGGATCTTGGGGTTTAGGCCTAGGGCGCAATGCCCTGTGTATGCGCTCCACCACTATCCCCTCCGCTCTATCAGGCCCAAGCATCGTGGAGAACAGTTCTCGCGCCACTTTCGGCAAGGCCTCCGCCGCCATTGATTCAGGTAGGCCGCGAATGCGTATGTTGCGCCGGCGACTCCGGTTCTCCTGATCTTCCAATTTCAAGAAGGCGTCGTTCAATAGGGCTTTGTGAGACGCAAGCACCTCTGCCGCTTTACCCTCATAGGTCAGTATGGCTTCTTGCGTGCTTTCCAGCGTGACCACCCTCTGGCCTAGATGTTTTATATCGTCCTTAATGTCCGCCAAATCCTGCTTGAGAGGCGTAAGGGCAGATTCAAGAACCCGGCGAAGGGTCCGTTCCGACAGCGGCGGATCTCTAGGCCTCCTGTCTGAAATATCAGAACCACTGCCCGCATCCGACATTTCTCCTGCATCAGAGTCCGGAGCGGTAGACGCCGCCATATTGGCGCCTTTCAGTGCGGCAGCTCTTGGCGTTTTTCGCAGGAATTTCTCCATCTCTGGTTGTTTAGGGAGCCTTGGGGTCAACTCTGAACTTCCTCTGGTCTTATCCTTGCCAGATCTCCCCATAATGAGGCAAATCACACGCTTATATAGGGCAAATGAGCCGGAATGCTGGAGGAGCTCAAGCTCGTGCGGCCATTCAGCAGCGTGGCTAGGCTCCGCCCCTATAGTAGTTATATTCTTGTACATAGGAGCAGTATTATAGTAGTTATATTCTTGTACATAGGAGCAGTATTATAGTAGTTATAGTCTTGTACATAGGAGCAGTATTATAGTAGTTATATTCCTGTACATAGGAGGTAGTGTTATAGTAGTTATATTCTTGTACATAGGAGCAGTATTATAGTAGTTATATTCTTGTACATAGGAGCAGTATTATAGTAGTTATATTCTTGTACATAGGAGCAGTATTATAGTAGTTATATTCTTGTACATAGGAGCAGTATTATAGTAGTTATATTCTTGTACATAGGAGGCAGTATTATAGTAGTTATATTCTTGTACATAGGAGCAGTATTATAGTAGTTATATTCTTGTACATAGGAGCAGTATTATAGTAGTTATATTCTTGTACATAGGAGCAGTATTATAGTAGTTATATTCTTGTACATAGGAAGCAGTATTATAGTAGTTATATTCTTGTAGATAGGAGGCAGTATTATAGTAGTCATATTCTTGTACATAGGAGGCAGTATTATAGTAGTTATATTCCTGTACATAGGAGCAGTATTATAGTAGTTATATTCTTGTACATAGGAGCAGTATTATAGTAGTTATATTCCTGTACATAGGAGGCAGTATTATAGTAGTTATATTCTTGTACATAGGAGGCAGTATTATAGTAGTTATATTCCTGTACATAGGAGGCAGTATTATAGTAGCTATATTATTGTACATAGGAGCAGTATTATAGTAGTTATATTCCTGTACATAGGAGGCAGTATTATAGTAGTTATATTCTTGTACATAGGAGGCAGTATTATAGTAGTTATATTCTTGTACATATGAGACAGTATTATAGTAGTTATATCCTTGTACATAGGAGCAGTATTATAGTAGTTATATTCTTGTACAGTATTATAGTAGTTATATTCTTGTACATAGGAGCAGTATTATAGTAGTTATATCCTTGTATATAGGAGGCGGTATTATAGTAGTTATATTCTTGTACAGTATTATAGTAGTTATAGGTGTAGATAGATAAGTGTCTGTATTTTAATCTTTTAGGATGATGCTGGGAGTTATCGTTCTCCACTATATCCAGGACCTCATTTCGTAGGCATGTTGCGGTGTGTTCTGTGGCTCACCTCTTGCCTCGTTGCTGACATAACTCATTGTTCTGTTTCTCATTTGTTTTTGTAGTTACATCTCGACTCTCCCAGCCATCATCCCCCCCGTCGAGCTGTCCATCTCCCCCCATCCCTGCCGGTAAAGTCATCTCTCCATCTCAGAAGCTCAGCAAGAAGGCGCTGAAACAGGTAACTGAGATGAGGGGTTCATCTGTACACATCGATGGATGGTCACTTATCCATGTTCACCACTCCCATCATCCATAATCAGGGGTAGCACACTTATTACTGTGTCTTATCTTTTCATGGATGTACAGTCCTGGGATTAGACCTGTAATCCTTCTCTTGTGCAGGTTCTGGGTAAGTTGGGTGATGAGAATTGTGGCTGCCATTATACATCATAGTCATGATCCTGCTTTCTTAGGCTCCTGAATGTCATTTCTGTCAGGGTGTCCACTGATAATTTAGCTGCTGTTTCTTTCTCTTAGTCATTTTCGGGGTGGATTCTTGTAGAATCTGTGAATACAATCTTTTGATGCCTGTTTTGGCTGTAGGATTGTCCTCTGCAGCCATTTCAGGCTTCAGGGATCAAAATATGTTTTCAGTTCAATGGCTGGAGGTTTGGCGCCCTCCGGTGGACAAACATGTGCCCTGCGTCTGATTTTGGAAGACCATATGCAGCTGATTAAATGATTGTGCTGTGGGAGGCGGCGGGGCCGTCCCAGTCCACATCGGCCATATACACTGAATGGCCCCTTTAGTACAGACATCGGCCTGATCACACTGGCTATGATGAATCCAAATTTCTTCCTGGATTTGATGATAATCGGCATGAATGGAGTAATGGCTCCTCCGATACCTATGAAAGGGCTCTATGGACGCTTACCCTATAGCAGAAGTACAGTGCTCGATGCCTCAAGGGTGGCATAGTTATGGATTGGTTCCAGGAACATGGCATCAAGCAGGTCTTCAGCCTGGGATAGGGTAGAAGAGGCCGTTCAGATCATCAGCACCTTCATCTAATATCCTGGTCACAGGGCCAGTATTCCTCCAGGACAATGTCAGCGCGTCAGGGGGTTTGTGTCATTCCAAATTGCTGCCCAGTGGAGGTCCCGTGTCCCAATTAATGGGAGGGGGCTCTATTAACCTGGCCATTTAATGTGTGTACAGGGATGTCTAGTACAGTGTGCCCCATCTTTCTCTGATGTGTGGGGTGTATATAATACAGTGTACCCCATTTTTCTCTGATGTGTCGGATATATATAATACAGTGTACTCCATCTTTCTCTGATGTGTGGGATGTATATAATACAGTGTACCCCATCTTTTTCTGATGTTTTGGGGTGTATATAATTCAGTGTACCCCATTTTACTCTGTGTTGGGGTGTATATAATACACTGTGCCCCATCTTTCTCTGATGTGTTGGGGTGTATATAATACAGTGTGCCCCATCTTTCTCTGATGTGTGGGGTGTATATAATACAGTGTGCCCCATCTTTCTCTGATATGTGGGGTGTATATAATACAGTGTGCCCCATCTTTCTCTGATGTGTGGGGTGTATATAATACAGTGTATTCCATCTTTATCTGATATGTGGGGTGTATATAATACAGTGTACTCCATCTTTCTCTGATGTGTGGGATGTATATAATACAGTGTACCCCATCTTTTTCTGATGTTTTGGGGTGTATATAATTCAGTGTACCCCATTTTACTCTGTTGGGGTGTATATAATACACTGTGCCCCATCTTTCTCTGATGTGTTGGGATGTATATAATACACTGTGCCCCATCTTTCTCTGATGTGTTGGGATGTATATAATACAGTGTACTCCACTTTTCTCCACAGGCTCTGAAGCAGCAGAAGAAGCAGCAGCAGCGGCGGCGATCTGGGATCCCTGTTCCGACTGGACAGCACCTCATGCTAAAGACTGTGAAAACTGCCAGCAACGTTGCCCCGTCTAAACCACCAGCCGCTCACAGTACGTACAGTGCGTTTCACTGAACCCAGGCGAGGGGCTGCGAGCAGAGTCGGGAGAGGCTGGGGGGCTGCGAGCAGAGTGGGGAGAGGCTGGGGGGCTGCGAGCAGAGTCGGGAGAGGCTGGGGGGCTGCGAGCAGAGTGGGGAGAGGCGGGGGGCTGCGAGCAGAGTGGGGAGAGGCTGGGGGGCTGCGAGCAGAGTGGGGAGAGGCTGGGGGGCTGCGAGCAGAGTGGGGAGAGGCTGGGGGCTGCGAGCAGAGTGGGGAGAGGCGGGGGGCTGCGAGCAGAGTGGGGAGAGGCGGGGGGCTGCGAGCAGAGTGGGGAGAGGCGGGGGGCTGCGAGCAGAGTGGGGAGAGGCTGGGGGGCTGCGAGCAGAGTGGGGAGAGGCGGGGGGCTGCGCTCCTTGGCACTTCAGATACACTGGCCTAAAATATATAACAGAATAACCCTAGGCTGGGGGCTGCGAGCAGAGTGGGGAGAGGCTGGGGGCTGCGAGCAGAGTGGGGAGAGGCGGGGGGCTGCGAGCAGAGTGGGTAGAGGCGGGGGGCTGCGCTCCTTGGCACTTCAGATACACTGGCCTAAAATATATAACAGAATAACCCTAGGCTGGGGGCTGCGAGCAGAGTGGGGAGAGGCTGGGGGCTGCGAGCAGAGTGGGGAGAGGCTGGGGGCTGCGAGCAGAGTGGGGAGAGGCGGGGGGCTGCGCTCCTTGGCACTTCAGATACACTGGCCTAAAATATATAACAGAATAACCCTAGGCTGGGGGCTGCGAGCAGAGTCGGGAGAGGCTGGGGGCTGCGAGCAGAGTCGGGAGAGGCTGGGGGCTGCGAGCAGAGTCGGGAGAGGCTGGGGGCTGCGAGCAGAGTCGGGAGAGGCTGGGGGCTGCGAGCAGAGTCGGGAGAGGCTGGGGGCTGCGAGCAGAGTCGGGAGAGGCTGGGGGCTGCGAGCAGAGTCGGGAGAGGCTGGGGGCTGCGAGCAGAGTCGGGAGAGGCTGGGGGCTGCGAGCAGAGTCGGGAGAGGCTGGGGGCTGCGCGCAGAGTGGGGAGAGGCTGTGGGCTGCGCGCAGAGTGGGGAGAGGCTGTGGGCTGCGCGCAGAGTGGGGAGAAGCTGTGGGCTGCGCGCAGAGTGGGGAGAGGCTGTGGGCTGCGCGCAGAGTGGGGAGAGGCTGTGGGCTGTGGGCTGCGCGCAGAGTGGGGAGAGGCTGTGGGCTGCGCGCAGAGTGGGGAGAGGCTGGGGGCTGCGCGCAGAGTGGGGAGAGGCGGGGGGCTGCGCGCAGAGTGTTTTATATACCTGACAGGAGAGGCTGGGGGCTGCGCGCAGAGTGGGGAGAGGCGGGGGGCTGCGCGCAGAGTGGGGGGAGGCGGGGGGCTGCGCGCAGAGTGGGGAGAGGCGAGATTCTTTGCTCCTTGGCACTTCAGATACACTGGCCTAAAATATATAACAGAATAAACCTATTTTTGGGTTTGTGATATCCATGAATAGAATACAAGAACCGCAGTGAATACTAATACCCAGGCAGACCAGAAGCAGAGAGGACACACCCATTACAGATGTCTTGTCTCCTATATATATCTCAGGACACTTGAAAAGGACCAAAGGTGCTGAGATCGATGTTGAGACGCCGGATTCGATCCTGGTGAACACGAACCTGCGGGCGCTGATTAATAAGCACACCTTCTCGCTGCTCCCGGTGGACGGCCAGCAAAGGCTTCTGCTGCTCTTACCTGAGGTGGACCGTCCGGTGAGCTCACCACTCGATGGGGGGTTATATAGAATATGGGGTGCAGACAAGGAGGGGAGACCCTCCGCCGAGCCTGTGTGTGGGGGTGCCCTGGGAGGATGATCCTTACACTTCATATACCTCACTGCAGGGGGGGTGATGGCAGGGTGACAGTGAACATATAGCATTATGGTGTCATCACACTAGATGGCGCTGTCTCACTGTATACATCATATGATGGTATGGTGTCATCACACTAGATGGTGCTGTCTCACTGTATACATCATATGGTGTCATCACACTAGATGGCGCTCTCTCACTGTATACATCATATGGTGTCATCACACTAGATGGCGCTCTCTCACTGTATACATCATATGGTGGTATGGTGTCATCACACTAGATGACGCTCTCTCACTGTATACATCATATGGTGGTATGGTGTCATCACACTAGATGGCGCTGTCTCACTGTATACATCGTATGGTGTCATCACACTAGATGGCGCTGTCTCGCTGTATACATCATATGGTGGTATGGTGTCATCACACTAGATGGCGCTGTCTCGCTGTATACATCATATGGTGGTATGGTGTCATCACATTAGATGGCGCTCTCTCACTGTATACATCATATGGTGGTATGGTGTCATCACACTAGATGGCGCTGTCTCGCTGTATACATCATATGGCGGTATGGTGTCATCACACCTAGATGGCGCTCTCTCACTGTATACATCATATGGTGGTATGGTGTCATCACACTAGATGGCGCTGTCTCGCTGTATACATCATATGGTGGTATGGTGTCATCACACTAGATGGCGCAGTGTCACTGTATACATCATATGGCAGTATGGTGTCATCACACTAGATGGCGTTGTCTCGCTGTATACATCATATGGTGGTATGGTGTCATCACACTAGATGGCGCTCTCTCACTGTATACATCATATGGCGGTATGGTGTCATCACACTAGATGGCGCAGTGTCACTGTATACATCATATGGTGGTATGGTGTCATCACACTAGATGGTGCTGTCTCACTGTATACATCATGTAATACTGTATTTCCCCTACCTCTTTCATTGCCACAGCTGCTGCAGAAGCTCTTTGAGGAGGGGATTTGCAGAAGCAGCACAGGCTTCATTCTTGTCCTTTTCCTCACAGGCCGGACCGGACGGACTCCTCAAACTGAACAGTTCAGCTCTGAATAACGAGTTTTTTACGTCAGCCTCTCAGAGCTGGAAGGAGCGTCTGTCAGAAGGTGAGCCGATACACCGGGGGCACCACAAATAGCCTAAAGTAGAGCTCCGGCCTGCCCCTAGCACTGTCTGTAAGCAGGCTTTCCATAGCCCCTAGCACTGTCTGTAAGCAGGCTTTCCATAGCCCCTAGCACTGTCTGTAAGCAGGCTTTCCATAGCCCCTAGCACTGTCTGTAAGCAGGCTTTCCATAGCCCCTAGCACTGTCTGTAAGCAGGCTTTCCATAGCCCCTAGCACTGTCTGTAAGCAGGCTTTCCATAGCCCCTAGCACTGTCTGTAAGCAGTCTGTCCATAGCCCCTGCACTGTCTCTGTCCTGTAAGCAGTCTTTCCATAGCCCTTGCACTGTCTCTGTCCTGGTAAGCAGTCTTTCCATAGCCCCTGCACTGTCTCTGTCCTGGTAAGCTGGCTTTCCATAGCCCCTGCACTGTCTCTGTCCTGTAAGCAGTCTTTACATAGCCCTTGCACTGTCTCTGTCCTGGTAAGCAGTCTTTCCATAGCCCCTGCACTGTCTCTGTCCTGGTAAGCAGTCTTTACATAGCCCTTGCACTGTCTCTGTCCTGGTAAGCAGTCTTTCTAAAGCCCCTGCACTGTCTCTATCGCTCCCAGCACTCCTCTGCACTATCTCTGTCCTGGGTAAGCAGTCTCTATTACTCCCAGCACTCCTCTGCACTGTCTCTATCGCTCCCAGCACTCCTCTGCACTGTTTCTGTCCTGTGTAAGCAGTCTCTATTGCTCCCAGCACTCCTCTGCACTGTCTCTATCGCTCCCAGCACTCTTCTGCACTGTCTCTGTCCTGGGTAAGCAGTCTCTATTGCTCCCAGCACTCCTCTGCACTGTCTCTGTCCTGGGTAAGCAGTCTCTATTGATCCCAGCACTCCTCTGCACTGTCTCTGTCCTGGGTAAGCAGTCTCTATTGCTCCCAGCACTCCTCTGCACTGTCTCTGTCCTGGGTAAGCAGTCTCTATTGCTCCCAGCACTCCTCTGCACTGTCTCTGTCCTGGGTAAGCAGTCTCTATTGCTCCCAGCACTCCTCTGCACTGTCTCTGTCCTGGGTAAGCAGTCTCTATTGCTCCTAGCACTCCTCTGCACTGTCTCTGTCCTGGGTAAGCAGTCTCTATTGCTCCCAGCACTCCTCTGCACTGTCTCTGTCCTGGGTAAGCAGTCTCTATTACTCCCAGCACTCCTCTGCACTGTCTCTATCGCTCCCAGCACTCCTCTGCACTGTTTCTGTCCTGTGTAAGCAGTCTCTATTGCTCCCAGCACTCCTCTGCACTGTCTCTATCGCTCCCAGCACTCTTCTGCACTGTCTCTGTCCTGGGTAAGCAGTCTCTATTGCTCCCAGCACTCCTCTGCACTGTCTCTGTCCTGGGTAAGCAGTCTCTATTGATCCCAGCACTCCTCTGCACTGTCTCTGTCCTGGGTAAGCAGTCTCTATTGCTCCCAGCACTCCTCTGCACTGTCTCTGTCCTGGGTAAGCAGTCTCTATTGCTCCCAGCACTCCTCTGCACTGTCTCTGTCCTGGGTAAGCAGTCTCTATTGCTCCCAGCACTCCTCTGCACTGTCTCTATCGCTCCCAGCACTCCTCTGCACTGTTTCTGTCCTGTGTAAGCAGTCTCTATTGCTCCCAGCACTCCTCTGCACTGTCTCTATCGCTCCCAGCACTCTTCTGCACTGTCTCTGTCCTGGGTAAGCAGTCTCTATTGCTCCCAGCACTCCTCTGCACTGTCTCTGTCCTGGGTAAGCAGTCTCTATTGCTCCCAGCACTCCTCTGCACTGTCTCTGTCCTGGGTAAGCAGTCTCTATTGATCCCAGCACTCCTCTGCACTGTCTCTGTCCTGGGTAAGCAGTCTCTATTGCTCCCAGCACTCCTCTGCACTGTCTCTGTCCTGGGTAAGCAGTCTCTATTGCTCCCAGCACTCCTCTGCACTGTCTCTGTCCTGGGTAAGCAGTCTCTATTGCTCCCAGCACTCCTCTGCACTGTCTCTGTCCTGGGTAAGCAGTCTCTATTGCTCCTAGCACTCCTCTGCACTGTCTCTGTCCTGGGTAAGCAGTCTCTATTGCTCCCAGCACTCCTCTGCACTGTCTCTGTCCTGGGTAAGCAGTCTCTATTGCTCCCAGCACTCCTCTGCACTGTCTCTGTCCTGGGTAAGCAGTCTCTATTGATCCCAGCACTCCTCTGCACTGTCTCTGTCCTGGGTAAGCAGTCTCTATCGCTCCCAGCACTCCTCTGCACTGTCTCTGTCCTGGGTAAGCAGTCTCTATTGCTCCCAGCACTCCTCTGCACTGTCTCTGTCCTGGGTAAGCAGTCTCTATCGCTCCCAGCACTCCTCTGCACTATCTCTGTCCTGGGTAAGCAGTCTCTATTGCTCCCAGCACTCCTCTGCACTGTCTCTATCGCTCCCAGCACTTCTCTACACTGTTTCTGTCCTGGGTAAGCAGTCTCTATTGCTCCCAGCACTCCTCTGCACTGTCTCTGTCCTGGGTAAGCAGTCTCTATCGCTCCCAGCACTCCTCTGCACTGTCTCTGTCCTGGGTAAGCAGTCTCTATCGCTCCCAGCACTCCTCTGCACTATCTCTGTCCTGGGTAAGCAGTCTCTATTGCTCCCAGCACTCCTCTATCGCTCCCAGCACTTCTCTACACTGTTTCTGTCCTGGGTAAGCAGTCTCTATCGCTCCCAGCACTCCTCTGCACTATCTCTGTCCTGGGTAAGCAGTCTCTATCGCTCCCAGCACTCCTCTGCACTGTTTCTGTCCTGGGTAAGCAGTCTCTATTGCTCCCAGCACTCTTCTGCACTGTCTCTGTCCTGGGTAAGCAGTCTCTATCGCTCCCAGCACTCTTCTGCACTGTCTCTGTCCTGGGTAAGCAGTCTCTATTAATCCCAGCACTCTTCTGCACTGTCTCTGTCCTGGGTAAGCAGTCTCTATTGATCCCAGCACTCCTCTGCACTGTCTCTCTCCTGGGTAAGCAGTCTCTATTGATCCTAGCACTCCTCTGCACTGTCTCTGTCCTGGGTAAGCAGTCTCTATTGCTCCCAGCACTCCTCTGCACTGTCTCTGTCCTGGCTAAGCAGTCTCTATTGCTCCCAGCACTCCTCTGCACTGTCTCTGTCCTGGGTAAGCAGTCTCTATCGCTCCCAGCACTCCTCTGCACTGTCTCTGTCCTGGGTAAGCAGTCTCTTTATGTATATTGCCTGACAGGTGAGTTCACACCTGAGATGCAGCTGAGGATTCGTCAGGAGATTGAGAAGGAGAAGAAGGTGGAGTCCTGGAAGGAGCAGTTTTATGAGAGTTACTATGGGGAAAAGTAAGTATGGGTCTCAGGACCTGATGTGGTGGTGTCAGGTTGGTTGTGTAAATCTGATCTTCCTGCGCCAGGCATGATGTGCCCGGGAAGAGCTTGTTACCCTTGTGCCCCTGACATGGATGTAAATTGTGGTCTACGCTTTTCTTACATTCTTCTACTATTTTTGTCTTTGAAGTTCGGGTCTTAGTGAAGAGGACCTGAGCAAAATGACCGCAGAAGAGGAGGCCGAGGACAAGGTCTCTCCACCCATAGTACACAATACAATGGATCCTGCTCAGGACACCTCAAGCAGTCCCTCTGTCGAGCAGCAGCACCCTGTGAAGACTGAAGATGATCAGGACAATCATGAGATCCCCAAGGTTACAGAAGCCATAAAAGAACCGGAGACAAGGAATGTGGCTGTTATTGATAAGACCACAATTGAGGATGAAAACCAAGAAGTCAAGGAGGAAACAGAAACCACTAATGATGAGTCCAAAGACAAGGAGCCCAAGAGCCATACTTGCACGACCCCGGTCAAACCAAAGAGCCCGACCCAAGTAGAATCACTGAGAACAATGGCAAGTGAAGACGACTTTCCTGAAAGCTCACCAGAAAAGTCTGAAGCGACCACCCCTAGCCTCGGCACCAAGAGACGTCTGGAGGTCGGTGAGGATCCTCCGGCTGCTCCTGAGAAAAGTCCACGTATGATGGAACTCAGCCGGTCCCCACAGTCATTTCGTGCCTTATGTAAACCTCCTACCGAAACGCAGCAGCACACACCGGAACAGAAGGTGCCACCGCTCAAGGTAAGAAGCTATAGCAGGAGCAGAAACACAGTTTGGTGGTTCTACCTTAATAATGATGGGTTCTCGAGAGGTACTTTGATTCAGACACTAGGGTGGAATGCTTCTAAGAAGTGTCCCAGACAGCACTCCTCCAGAAAATGGAATAAATGTCTCTAGTTCTACTTATAGGTGACTGCCTTGTAGGTAAGGGTTCTGATTCTCCTTGTGGAGATCCAACTGGGGATGGAGTCTTAAGAGCAATGTTCCATGGGAAACATGTGGAAAAAAGGATGCAAAATAGCTCCACACCTAAAAGAAGTGAACTATCTGTCTAGTGCAGGGGTGCACAACCCGCGGCCCCCAAAGCTAAGGTTTGCGGCCCCTGTACTGCTGTGCAATCGGCTGTGTTTCTGCCTGGAGAGTAACACAGCGCAGGATTACAGCTCCTGCACTCTAGAAGGAGCAGGTCAGGTCCTGCTGAGGAGAAGGCAGTAGCAGGTTGTCAGCTCTTCTACCTTCTCCTCAGATAGGTGAGAGCTGTGCAGTTTGGACCTGATGATGAAGTGATCGCCGGGTGTCTTGAGGTCAGAGGTGTGCAGAGCCCCCACACAAGGCTGGTTTCCCCTCTAACTGGGGCTCCTGTGGATGCTCCAAGTACAGTGGGAGTAATGCCCAATTCAAAAAAATAAAGTCTGTGTCCCCAAAGGTCTTTCAGTGACCTCTTGGGGACAAATCATTTGGCAAATATATATATATAAAAACATAAATAAAAAACTTATATGAAAAAAATTTAAAACACAAATAAAATACATGTAATAAAATGCAAAAAGTGCAAAAGAAAAAATTCCCCCAGAGGCCTTTCAAAGATCTCTTGGAGGACATATTATGTGGCAAAAATATATTTAAACAAATAAAAGAAAATGCAATTCACCCTGGGAATAAGTATGCAAGATAGCTCTAAGTAAAAGGAGGTGACCACCCATTAAAGGGCTAGTGCCCTGATTGATGTAAAAAATGAAAACCAGACATAATATAGGACATGACAATACATTTCTAACAAGGCTAGAACCAGTCCTGTACCTCACATGGATCCAGAGATCTCCACATTCACTGCTCCGATTGCTCTGCTAGATTCTCTTCAGGCTGGCAGCTCAGGGGGAATGTCCTTTCTGCTGCAGTTCTCTCCCTGTAATTGTCACAGCTTCTGACAGAACATATGGCCCGTGGCAGTTTAAGAGTTAAACTGAGCACGTTGGACCAGCTCAGTGAGATAAGCCAAAAAATATAAATAAGTAAAAGAACAAACAGCAGGTGGCGGATTCACCTTTTGAGGATCTAGCAGGGTTGGAGTCTTTAGGACAATCCTGTAGCCACAATGGCCAGGAATCACATTGTAAGGAATGAGAACCATTGTCTCCAACCCCCCAAGCTGCTTCTAAGACATCTCTCATCCCTGCAAACCAGTGTCCTGCTCTGAACAGATGAGGGGCAAGAACCCCAAAGATGTGTAGCCCACAGATCAGTGTCTCTGGTTTGGCTTGTATGACTTAAGTTGCATACTTTTTCCCATAAAGCCTTTCCTGATAATGAAGTGTCTATCCACCACTGTGTTTCTTCGATGAGAACCAGTACCAGTAATATATTTTGGCTTGTGGAGCTTCATAAAGAGGTTTCCACCCAGGATATTAGTGCGGCAGCCATTGAAGATCAGTCAGGACCTACATGTTGTAGACTCTTCTCTTCAGCCCTTTGACTTCAGGGATCTGCATGACTTCTTAGAAGATAAATTTAGGAGAAGCCCCCCCCCCCCCTTTCAATTTAGGGAGTTTTTAATTTTATCCCTGAAAATATTATGCATGACTTCATACTGGCCTGGTCTGGTAACTGGTCAGCAGGCCATACATTATGGATTCAGTTAAGGTTGATGGTCCCAATATACAGACACCTATGGCCCATTTCTTCCATAGATCAGGTGGCCCAAACTGACTGGTTGGGGATCGACCAGTCTCTGAATGACGCGGCTGTGGAGTTCCAGCATTGCCGTTTTCATTGTGGCTGTGCCTGGTGCTGCGCCTAAGTCCCATTCATTTGGATAGGACTGAGCTGCAGTTGGGACCAATTCAAAAAGTTACAAATGACAAGACTTTGCTCAGTCTGTTTATTTATCTAAAGAGGCCTCAGTGTCCTATAACTAACAACTCATTTGCTTTGTCTTTTGTGGTCTAGATTCCCGTGGCGTGGCTCTCTCCAAAGCCATTTCGCAGCTGCCAGGTCTCTCCCAGGCCCACGTTTCCAACCACCGGTACCAGTCCTAGCCGAACAGGAGCCCGCACACTTGCCGACATCAAGGCGAAGGCTCGCTTGGCCCGTGCGGCGAGAGCGGCGGCTGTTGCAGCCCATGGAGGTTCCATCCCTGGACCTGGACCTGGAGGGGGCCCAGCAGGTGGACCTACAGGGGAGATCGGGAGCAGAATACTGGACTTGGGAAATACTGGAAGCAGGAGAAGTGAAAGGGGAACTTCACCCTCTAAACCAGATAACCAAAATCAAAGGGAGGTCACGAAACCAGTACAGGCATCACCTGACAGTTCAACAAGAACACAGTTACTGCAAAAACCCTGTGTACAACCCGGATTCACAGATGCTTACCATCAACTCCGCCCCAGTGAAAGTAAAAGGCATGTCACCCAAATCACCGAAAGAGGCAACTCAAGAAGACTGACTCAGGAACCAATAACATCTGATAACTCCATGCAGTCTTCTGAGATTCTGAAGGCCTCAGCCAGTGGAAGCTCATTTAAGATTGGCAGGGTTTTATCTCTCGAAAGCACAGGCGTTCCATCAGTGCAAAGCACAAAGAGAGCACAAAATGAGGAGGAAAGCAAACAAATAACTGCTACACCACCTTTTTCATCAGCAAAGATGGTTTCATGTCACCCACAACCAGAAACCTGTTTCATAAAGTCAAGGACATCTGCCATAGCCCATGGGATTGACAAGGTACCATCCACCCAAACGCACGACCTGAGCGCGAAGCCATTACGATTGGGGAGTGGGCAGCATACCAAGTCAAGTTCCAGCATTCCAGCAAATAATCCACTTGTTACACAACTTCTTCAAGGAAAGAATGTCCCACTAGAGCAAATCATGCCCCGACCTCTCAAAAAAGTGGAAACGAGGACCGTTCCATTGTCATCTGTTGAAAGACCACAAGGGGCAATACAAGGATTGGAAACTTTTGGAAGGGAAGAGGGAGAACGACCCTCAAGTATAGCTGCTCAACAACTAGAAAGATTTTTATGCCACAACCGCCAGCATCCTTCAGGTCAAAGGATATGGCAACTTTTTTCAGGAAAAGACTTGACCAGTTCTAGTAACAATCCAACGCAAGGTCCTGAGGAGCATGTCACAAGCCAGGAGCAGGTGTTACAGACCTTGATCAAGAAGGTTTGGCAAGAGAACACCAATTCATCTGAATTAAATTCGGACCCTTTTGTTTCTGAGAGAGAAAACATTTCTCAGAGATTCATGCTCGGTTTTCTCGGAAGAAGGACATCCAAGCCAGCTATGTCTGGCCATTATCTGCTCAACATCTCAACATACGGTAGGGTCCCAGAGGTGTGCAGACAAGCTCCTTCAGACAACATGGTCGATACTTCTTTGAATGAGGCTGAGCATTTGGTTAGTAAAGGGAGTAAAACTGAGCTGATTACAGAGAGTGGAGAAGAAGACACCGAGACTGATAACCATCGCTCTCCATCTAAATCTCAAGGTATCTCCTCCCCGAAATCCGAAGCTCAGAAGACGACAAGAAATGAATTCCTTCCAACATTTGATGTGAAGGAGAGTGTTCAAATCGTCACAAAAGGCAACATTTACAGCGAGTCAGATATAGCTCGAGATTTGATCCAAGCTGCCCAGGCCCAAATTTCCAATGTTTTGGGGGTCAGGTTGAAACATAATGCCTCGGACATGTTCGGAATCCATGCTTCATCCACTTCACCCCATCCAGAGTTACTGCCATCGTCAAGGACTTGTGGGAATCCTGCTGGTCTACTTGGATCTGGCTACGGTGGTAGGATCAACATCTCTACATCACCCGAGGTCCTAAATAGGTCCTCCATCCCCATAAGTGGAAATTTCAGTCCAGCCAATACAGACAATGTTGTGTCCTTCTCCGTGACTGTGACGACGATCCCTTCCAGTCAGAGTGTTGGCTCTGGCGGTTGCGAACAACCCATCTCAGTCCAGGCTTACACTGACGATGGCAGTATGGAAATGTCTCCTTCCAACTGCTACTGTCGACTGAAAGCGATGATCATGTGTAAGGGCTGTGGTGCATTCTGCCACGATGATTGCATTGGCCCCTCTAAGCTCTGTGTCTCCTGCCTTGTGGTACGGTGACCTCCTTCCCCCAGTTGTTTTCTGGGTGACAGCCATCTCCAATAAGCAAGGATCTGTAGTTTACCTTATGATGTAAACCCTTGCAGTGGGTCATACTCGGGCTAGGATAGCCTTTTAGATATTTTTAATGATGATCTCATCAGGTACTTTGTAGGGTTCTCGTCAACCCTAAGTAATCATGACATAAGTTTGCACTTAACGCTGTAAATAATACACGAGTGTCCTATATATTTTTTTTCTTACAAATTTTAAAACAGGTTTCCAAAGACTGAAGCAATATGTCCTTGGTCAGTTTCCCAGTATTTTACACTTCCTTCTTCTGGTGTATGCACTATGGGAGTTATGGGATCCCCGACTCAAGCAATAATTTTGAACTACCTAAAATTAGTGCCCAACAGGTACCCCGCATGGAATCTAGCTGTCAGATATTACCGACAAGGGCTTAGCTTTTGGTTAACAAGACTATCCTATATTGTAGGTTCCTGCGTGAGTAGGAATATCTCATGGTAGTGACCTCCTGGGCCTGTTCTACATAGAGGTGCAATGTATATATTGGGTGACCAAGATCAGCCTGACTACCATGTTCTGTGTGACGGTGCACGCTTTATTTAGGGTGTTCAACAGGACCATCTAGAGAGGAATATTGCTGATCCTGGAGCTTCTAGCTATCTTGGTCCAGATGGCACTTTGGTTAATAGATAAGCACTTACAACTTCAGTCGTGCTCAGCACCGGGCACGATTGATATTATTTCAAGCCTTCGATTGATAGTCATGGACAACACTGTGATTGTTTTGCTCCCTCGTCAACATAAGCTTTGTATGTGATGACAAGCCATAGTCCCTTTTGGCTCATCCTAGAGGCCTCAAGGGCTTCAGCCTGCTAAATGAGGCCTTCAATACAGGAGGCTAAGAGAAAAATCCCAGTGACCCCCTCCAAGTCTTTCTATATGGCCTCCAACTGTAGTGTGTAACATAACCCATGGATTTCCACCAGCCACCCCCCTTATTTCTCAATTTCATGTACAGTACTTAACATAGTCTTAGCAGATTTTACTCGCCGTTTCAATAACACTAAATCCATATAAATCTAAAGATGCATTTATGAACAGATCTTCTTTCAGTCTGATATCCCTGTGACTAGAACGTAGAGAGCGTTTACATTGTGTTATTAAATCATAGCTTCATTTTAGAGAAAATAGTGCTGGTTTCCAGTTAAGTCTCAGGCTGCACGGTCTTACATCTCCCAACCTCCCTCCCCAGTTCAGAGTCTGACAGTCCCATACATAGAAGTTGGGTACCCCTAGTAAAAATGGGTACATGTTCACGTCACACCCCTAAGCCAGCGGCGTGTGTTTTCTTTGAGTATACATAGGCAGTGTGGCCCCTGAATCTGTTCCTTCCTCCGTTGTGGGCCTGTTGGAGAGCAAATACTCTGCGCAAGTTTACAATACCTTGACCTACAATATGCTGCACCTCTGATCTCAGCATAGGCTGCAAGGAAGACATCAATCAGCACAGTGGTGTAACTCAAGCAAATAATTTGGAAGACCGCTAAGCTCCTCTATACCACCAACACCTAAAGTACTTGTATTATAAGTGGTACTGCAATTGAGGGACAGTAATGGGGTTCCATCTCACCCCTTAATCTCTTTCCAAGTTTGCTATTGTCGTCTTCAGTAGCTCACCACTATACCACCATCTGAAGTATTTGTATAATATGTATGGATAGTGCTGTAATTGAGGAACAGTAATGGGGTCCCGTCTTGCCCCTTAATCTCTAAGTTTGCTCTTGGGGTCCACAGACCAAGTGTCATATGATTCTGGGAGCTGTTAAGTGTCAGACTGAGCACAAAGAATTTTTTTTCCCACTCATAACATTGTTCAGGGAGCTTAGATGAAAGTACTGGACCTATGAGCCTATTAATTCTTAAGTTACTGACTTTGTAAACAGTTAGTAAAGAACCAGTCCACCTGGATTTTAGAATATGTTGGGCGTTACTGGTCAGTTTCTACTGCTCAAGGCACATGGGCTGTGGAATGTTGTCGGCCATCTCTAGGGAATTATTGAGTCCTTGATGAAACGTTAATTTGAGATCATAATCTGACCATGCTCCAAGCGGTTTCTGTCAAAACATTTCTGAAACAGGCGTTACATAGGTAATTTTCACCACTGTAAAATTAATCACGGAAAAAACTTTTTGCACTTTAGATTTTTCTTCAAGAATATGTTTCATTGTATAGTTCACCTCCGAGGGTCACGGTATCCATAACAATACATTAATGAAGCAGGGTCAACTGAAGACTTAAAACATCTCATCATCTCGGACCTTTACTGGTGACGTTACCAGCGCCGCAGTAATCCCACCCTTATTATGGGGTGATGGTGACTAAGTTCTAGATCTGCCCATTGTTGAAACATTCTACATGCTGCTACATGTCTCTGTGTGGACTTACACAATCCGGCTAGATGCCCCACAAGAATATTTCCTAGTACAATATGGGATGAGCAGTGCAGGTTTCTCCTAATGAAGTGATAGGGCTCATGTAAACTGCCATGTTCTGGTACGAGCACTTGTAGTGATCAGTGGACCCATAACGTGCCTCGATGCCTCACATTTCTTAGGTAGTTTTTTTTTCGATATGGCAACTTATGGCATGTACCATTGCATACTGTATTATGGAGGCATTTCAAAGCATTGCATTATGGTGACATACAGAGGCATCATATTGTGACCCACCTGGTGCCTACAACTGTTCAGATGCCATTGGGACTCCATGTGGGATTTGCATGAGACCTTTTGCTTAGCAATGTTGAATAGCTACAGGTGACTCAGAGGAGAACGTGGTGCCACCTCCTACTGGAATCTACACCACCATCTATTAAAAGAACATACTTTATACTTTTTATTTTGGATTACAGATGCGTCCAATAGTAGAAAAAGTATACTTAGTAATGCAGACAGATTGATGATTGCCATGTATCGTCCATGGCGAGGTAGTTGCTGGTGGTGAATTATTGACCTTCTTCTGCATTAAGGCATAGAGAATTTGGATATATTCATTTGACTGTACCGCTAGTCCTTCTAGCCCGAAACTGGAGAGGTTCCTGTTGGTAGAAAGCATTAAAACCTTCGATGAGATCTGGTAAAGTCTTTGGGAATAGTTGGAAATATCATGTCAACACTGAGCAACGTCAACCTGCGCCATCGTGACCACTTGCCCTCTTATTTGTGGAGATGATACTCAGGGTTAACGTTCATTGATGGGTTAGACCACCCATTGACACATACCGGCTCCGGGGTGGAACTCCGGGGGGCATCGGCTCTGCTTACAGCAGACGGGATTGAGGCAAACCCCCCAATTCTTCAATGGTTCTTGGTAATCCAGACTTTTATATTCGCACTATGTATATGGATAAAAAAATGAATTAAGCATATGATAATATATTTGAAGTAATATATATATATATATATATATATACACGTATATGAGAGAGTCTAGAGTTTATATACAGGCTATTGAGTACGCTATTAACGAGGTGAAGACAATGAGTTTATAAAGAAGAAAAAATATTTTACTCAACTGCAATAAGATTTGCATTTGTCAGGGAAGATCTGGCCCGCTGTGATTTTTTTAGTATTTTTTTTCTTGTGAATGTTTTTAAATCAACGTTTTCTGAATAAAGGGACTGTTATAATCGGACCATAGGGTATGTACAGTGCAGGGACAGCAAGGAAATCCTTTATAGAAAAAAAAATCCTATTTTTCCAGACTGTAAGAAGAAAAATCATATTATGTAAAAAATAAAACAAAATCATTGTAAGGCTGTGGAGAGTCCTGTACATTGACGTTTATGGAAATTTATACTCTTGGTATATTCTTTATTTTAGAAGTTATTTGTAAGCAATTGCAAAATAAAAGAGTTTAACTTGTGAGCTGCGTGTGCAATGCTTCATTCATACATTTATTTATTTGTTTTTAAAACTCTCTCTGTTCCAGACATCAAGTGGTTTCAAGTTTTTTTTCCCTTCCAGTCGATCACATATTCTACAGCGCTTGTACAGAGATTGTCACCTTTCACATCAATTTCACTGAATCCCTCATATTTAAATTGATCAAAGATATTGCCTGCAGGGATAAGGATGAAAATCTGTAAACTAGATGCAGAATAAAAAATACAACTTGTAGTCTACCGTCAATTGGCTGCACGGCTAGATGCAGTTCTCTCACAAGCAAGACATTTCCCTTCTGTGGAATCTGCCAGCACTATAATGCTGTGACATCTTCTCACGATGTTTTTAGCTCCGGAGCTCACAGAACAGATAAGGGGAAATCACACAGACACAAAGGATGCTCCTATAATCTTTAAAAGCTTTGTAGAAGCAGTTCTTTTATCAGGCTCAGGACCTCAGCTTGCTTTGACAAGCCCCCATTTCTTGAGAGCCGTCTTCTGGGGATGAAACTCGCCTGAGATAGTCCATTTGCTGTGTAAAAATTGGGTATTAACCAAGAATGATGGCACTCATACTAACATGATGGAGCTGCAATAATTTTAATGTGCTAATGATAAGACGTGACTTAGTAGGGGCCCTAAAGCACAGATAAAATGCCCATGGACATTAGGTCAGCCTTAACAACCATAAAATCATGTTATTCCAAGGTCCCCCACCAGAAATAGTGTAAAGGGGCTACCATAAAGCACTAATAACAAGAGACCAAAATCATAAAGGGTTAATGGTAGCGAAGTAGTAAGAGGCAGCAATGTAGTAAATGGCAACAGGTGAAGACCCCAGTTAATAGGTTAGGAGTTATGGCAACAATGTAAATCTAAAGATTACTAAGACCAACCTTAAAGGGATTGTCCAGGTTCAGCACTGAACACGGACATATCCTCTTCTTTACACCTCTGGCCCCTCTGAGATGAGCATCGGAGCATTCCACGCTCCAATGCTCTCCCTTGTCTTGCGCTGAATCGAGCAGGGCAAGGACTTGTTCTTCAGATCCGGTGATGTACTGGGTCTCTGCTAGGCAGGGGCTTCCGCCTAGCAGTGTTACCGGTGACGTCACAGACAACACTGCTAGGCGGAAGCCTCACCTAGCGGTGTAAAAATGTAAACAAAAAAGCCCTTGTCCTGTGCGATACAGCATGAAATGCCTGGGTAAAAAGGGGATATGTCCGAGTTCAGCTGTGAACCCGGACAACCCCTTTAACTACCATGTATAGAGTAAGAGAAACCCAACACAAGGAAAATACTCACATGGCTGATGAAGATCAGAATCCTGGCTAGTGGGAGATTCAGCTTCGGTGTGTAACGCCATGCTCGGCTTCCACATGGTTGTGGTCACTGGCTGAACACTAGGGTAAGAGCGTACCGCCAGTGTCGTCATGCCCCAAGGCCGCTCTTCTTATGGTGATGTGAGTTATGCCAGCAACAGTGTGCAGACAGCTTAGAAATGTGCACCCAAAGGCAAGCCCAGGGCAGCTAAGGCCAGATAGTAGGTAAATAAGTGTGTGAGGGTAGGGCAGAAAAGAAGAACGAGGGGGAGAAGGGATTAGGAGCTAAGGGGGGATATTAAAAATCGGATGTATCCATAATAATAAGACTAAAACAAAATTATAGTGGCAAAAGGACACATTACTTAATGGGCATGTCCTGCACATATATACTGGATCCTGTGGATTTTTGCCTTAGAAAAAAAAAATGGCACATCCATCTGAGGAACTCCATTAGGTAGGTATATGGAGATGTACTATATAAAAAGTATAAACGGACAAGATAGACCAGGACAGGAGATGAAACAACATGGAGTGCTACACTCGGCAAGAGGGTGGCATCAATGGATTTCACCATTGGTCAGGAAATTCAGGCACCGTAGTCCAAGATGAATCAACATCAATGTGTATACAAAAATATGCTGACAGGTCGGTCTATCTCTACTAACTCTCAGCTGCTCTATTCCTATGTGCTTGTGTTTCTGACTAATGGAGCGCCAAGCCATGACCTATCGGGTCTGATCCACGGACTGAACCCCTTCCTGGCCATACACCAGGGCCATTGATAGTCTCTGACTCACTAGCTGTGTTCCTGAGCTTATTGGATCGCTTGTTCCTTTGACCCCAGCTTGTCTTCTGACCACTCTCATTTAAAACTGCGTTGTCTGTTTGGTTCTGATCTGAGCTTGTCTTCTGACTACTCTCTATCTCACATTTGGTACTGCATAGCCTGTCTGGTTCTGACCCATTTACGTATGACCCTGTTTTTGTGTTGTTTTGTCTCTTGGTGTTTGTCTGTCTCTGCATGTAAGTAGTGCAGGGGCTGTCAACCAATTGCGGTCTTACTACCTAGGGCTTGTACGGAAAGTAGCTAGGGAAGTTGGCTGGGTTCTAGATCAGAGCTCACTGTCCGTGTCTGTCCCTACCTACAGGCATAACATTATCACTGGCCTAAAAAGGCTGGTGCCTGCACTATTATAAATGCCATGGCAGCCTTAGCCCCACAAATGGAGGGCAATGCTCAGTTGGTGCAGGATTTAGCAGAGAGGTTTTCCAAAGAGGCCTCAGAAGCTTTGCCCTCTCATGGCGACTACGATTGCGCCATTGAACTTGGCCCTGGTATAAAACTTCCCAAGGGCTGAATTTTTAATCTTTCCAGGCCTAAAAGACAGGCTATGAAGGATTATATTCAGAATAGCCTTAATAAAGGGCAAATCTGACAATCTGTATCTCCCGTAGGTGCTGGTTTCTTTTTTGTGAATTAATAAAGACAGTGGATTGCGCTCCTGTATTGATTACAGGAAAACTAAAAAAAAAACACAGTTCCAAACCAGTACTCCCATCCTCTCATTCCGAATCCTGATATGTTTAATCAAATTCTTGGGGCCCAGTAGTTCACTAAAATTGACCTCAGAAGAGCCTACAATTTGATCAAAACACAAGAGCGAGTTGAATGGAAGACAGCGTTAAATACCCCCAAAGGGTATTTTGAATATCTGGTGATGTTCTTTGAGCTATGTAATGCCTCAGCTGTGTTCCAAAAACTTGTTAATTATATTTTCTGAGAGTACCTGGGTCAATTTCTTGTTGTATATCTGGGCGACATTATTTTTTCCCCCTCATATTGGTCGTTTCATGTTATACAAGTGAGTACAGTCCTCCAAAAATTGAGGGACCATAATTTATAAATGTGAGTTTGGTGTCAAAGAAGTCTCCATCCTGGGTTATATCCTGTCACCCCCAAACTTCTTTATGGATCCTGTTAAAATGTGTGCTGTAGTTAATTGGGCCAGGCCTACCTCTCTCTCAAGGCTCTTCAACGATTCCTCAGGTTTGCAAATAATTATAGGAAAGTCATAAAAAAAAATTCAGTTATTGCCAAGCCTTTGACTGACTTAACCAGGAAGGGGACAATTCTTCTCCATTGTTCTTCTGAGGCTCTGTCCGCCGTTGATACACTTAAAGAAAGCTTCATTCAGGCAACTATACTCATTCAGCTGGATGTTACCAAACCTTTCATTGTTGAAGTGGGTGCTTCTGAGGTAGGAGTCATCTTCCCTAGCCAATGGGAAGTGTTGACCATCAAATGAGCCTTTGAAGAGTGGCAACACTTCTTAGAGGGGGTTCAGCAACAAATCACAGTGCTTATAGATCACAAGAACTTGATTAATCTGGATACTGCTAAATGCCTAAATCCTAGGCAGGCATGATGGGCCTTGTTCTTTACCCTGTTTAACTTTGTTACTTTTCGTCTTCGGCCAGGTAATGTAAAGGCTTATGCCTTATCACGTAGTTTTAGGACTTGAAACTGAACCTGGTAACGTTCTTCCCCCTGGTGTTGTTATTGCTGCTATTAAGCCTGATCTTGCTGCCAAAATACAGTGTTGTCAGAATCTGGCTCCTAGTAACCTTCCCTCTAGTAAATTGTTTGTTCCTCCAAATCTTTGCCTTAAGGTTTTGGAGGAGTCTCATTGCTCTGTACTGGCTGGTCATCTGGGTATTGCTGGGACTAAACATCTGGTCTCCAGAGCCTACTGGTGGGCTACTTGTTCACGAGATGTGTTTGCCTTTGTCTCGGCATGTGATGTGTGTGCTAGGGCCAAGGTACCCAAAAGATGTCCTGCGGCTTTACTTTGCCCATTACACAGAGACCTTGGACCAACATCTCAATGGATTTCATTACGGACCTTCCACCCTCCCAGGGAAAGATGGTTGTCTGGGTGGTCATTGATAGGTTCTCTAAGAAGTGTCATCTGATTCCATTGAAGAAACTTCTTGACGCCAAAGAATTGGCTGCTTTATTTGTTGACAATATTCATAGATTACATGGAATACCCGAGTCCATTGTCTTAGATAGAGGTGTCCAGTTTGTCTAGAGATTCTGGAGATAATTTAGCAACAGGTTAGAGATCAAACTCTCCTTCTCATCTCCATTCCATCCTGAGACAAATGTACAAACTGAAAGGGTCAACCAGGTTTTGGAGCAGTTTTTAAGATGTTTTATTTCTGACTGTCCGAACAAATGGAAGAGGTTTTTGCCCCTAGCAGAGTTCTCTATTAACAACTATGTCCGCTCCTCTAGTGGTTTCTCACCTTTTAATTGTAATTATGGCTTTCAATCCACGCTTCGTTCTGTGGGTCAAACTCTGAATCCTGAGGTGGATGCTATCGTAAATGATCTGTGCACAGTTTGGGCCCAGACTCGCAAGAACCTGGAAAAAGCTTAAAACATCCAATTTAAACAAGCTAATAAAAAGCGTTCTTTGGGTCCGAACCTTGTGTTGAGAGAACTCGTCTGGCTTTCTACCAAAAATTTGTGTCTCAAAGTACCATCTGGTAAACTTTCTCCTAAGTTTATTGGACCATATAAAATCACATCAGTTATAAACCTGGTATCTTTTCACCTTCAATTACCATCCTTGTTCAAGATACATGATGGACGGCTAGAAAGCGGAAGTGGCATGATTGGGCCTGTGATAGCCACTGTAAGCATATATGGATCCATGGCACAATCTGGTCTGTTTGGGTGTGACGTTGCCACTTGCCGCCCTGAATTCACTCGTTGAGAGTACACTGGAGGATGGACATGACATTACACCAATAGCAAAATGGGCCAGTTTGACATGGCACTTGAAAAATCAGAATCATCGAGTTCATTAAACGGAATTGGCTGCTGCTGGTACTGCTGCGGCTTCTGCTACTTGTAGTAGCAAATAGGGTAGGAAGACGGTGACTCAGCAGGTACCAAGAGGAGCCTCGTGGTAACACAAGCAGACGGGAGGTGTCTGCTGGGTAAAAGCTGCAGCAAGCTGTATACAGAATGTATCCTGGTAATACAGCAACTTTTCCACCAGGAAAACAATCCAGTAGTCATCACTGTTCTTGATGCAAATGATTCACTTGTCAAAATGTACGCAACCAAGCATACAGCTTGCCATGCTCGCCAACGTGCACGAGGGCCCAGTTCTTTCAGGCTTTGCCCCTCATGATTGGTCATGGTCAGTGTTGTCATCGTCATCATCATCATCAGCCTTGTCTTGAACCAACAGCATCTCCAGTGGTAGCTCTTCAACCTTATCCTCCTCCACAGAACTTTGTTCATACGGGTCCCCAACAGCTACAGGGTGGCCAGCAAGATGTGGAAGCTTTTCTTCTTCCACGATTCCTTGTTGCATCAGAGTGAGCGTTTGCTCTAATATAAATATCAGAGAGATTACATTGTTGATGCTTCTCTTGTTCCTACTCACAAATCTGCTGGCCTCTTTGAAGGGCCTGAGTATGCGAAATGCCTCCCTGATGAGCTGCCACTGCCTGAGCTGTAAATGACACATGCTCTCTGCTGTGGTGGTGTCGTGCATCAGCATGTGTTATTTCCCTAAATGCAATGCAGTCGCAATGTTTCAGCCATTGTTGTTGACCACTTTACCCAGGTGTAGTTGGCGGGAGAGAAAAGCCAGAAATGTGTTGCTTGATGCAAGTTAGCGCTGTGTGGCTTCTCTCTCACGGGCTCAAATAGTTCTAAACAGTGTGGCAACGCTTCAGTTCACACATTTGAAAAGACGGAGCTGGAGAGGAAGCAACAGTCTGCCCCGTTTCTGTTGCGGACAAGAGAAGGCCAATTTAGACTGACGTGGAGGGCGGATGTGGATAAGAGCTTGGTATGGAAACCAGACCAGCATGGACATGGAGGCATCAATAGGACTGTTGCTGTGTCGCTGCTGCTGTGCAAAGCGCTAACTCAGTGGGCTGTGAAAGACAAGACAAGTACTGTGCTTGGCTGTAAGCGCGTCCTCACGTGTCCATGGTGGCATGCACCTTGCCACACTGCAAAAGTTCCTATGAGCAGCCATGTTCTCTGCCATGTGAGAGTAGAACAAGAAAACTTAGACTAGCACATTCATAGTCGCAGATGCACATCCATAAAGCTAGCATGCAGAAAGCGAACCAAAAAACGCATGGCAGCACAACATTACTCATAAAAACAATAAAACTGGGGAATTGGGATTATTCTGAATTAAAGTGGTACAATACCTACTATACATGAAAAAAATAGAAGCGTGTGCCGGGCCCATCTACCAGCGTCAAGGTGGCTTCCGCAGATGGGTACCTAACACTAACAGAACTGCCTTTCCTGGGCTTGACCTAAGCCTACAATGTTCAGGGCGGTGTAGAAACCAGCTACATTTATACTCTGCTCAGTAGTAATGAGAGGCAGGAGCTATATTCGAATTTGCGATATTTCATGAATATTTGGGCGAATGTTCGTCATATATTTGCGAATTCGAGATTATTTTCTTGATTGCAAAAAATCGGCAATGTAATTTTTTGTACGGGCATGGGTCACTTTTGCTACATTTTCCAAGCTGCTAGAAGTTTCCTGAGACTGGAGAAAATGGTCGGCACGGCAGAACATTACAATAGCTTCATATGCAGATAGAGCGCTCCAATATATTCACGATTGCGCAAATCAGCCCTAACGATGCAAATTTTTTGGCGCAATACGTGAAACTTCACATTTTAGCAGGTCTGCATGTATGTATGGACAGTGAACCTATCACACTACCTAACACCCTGCACTGCAACAGCTCCACTATATCAGGATATAACCTACCGTACACGAATTCTCGGAGTGACTATATCCGCGATTTGAATATTCGTGATCAACACTACTGCTCAGAAGCCCGACACACGTTTGATCAAAAATGTGTGCAAGGAGTTTCTATTTTTTCATGTATAGTAGGTATAATACCACTTTAATCCAGAATAATCCCTATTCCCCAGTTTTATTGTTTGTATGTGCTGCCATAGTTATTTTTTTTTTTGTGAGGGCTTTTTGGGGAATAATGGAAGACAACTTTCATCAGTTTTGGAGAAGACCTGAGACTGCAAATTTTCATAATTTTTTTTAGAACAAGACAATTTTAACAATTGCTTAGAAAATAAATTGCAGCTGGTCATAGGTAGTAATATCTCAGAACATAATTACATTTTGGTGCAAGACAATTTTCATGAATTTTTTGAGAATGAGAGAATTTTAAACAATTGAAAATAAAATAGACAACTGGCCAGAGGAACTGATTCTGAAGATGGCATAAGCTTAGACAGGGCCTTTAGACCTATACCAAATTTACCACAGTGGCTCAGGCTGGTGCAAGGATAAGCCCTTTCCTCTGCCGCTATACAAACTTTTAGTCTTACATTGAAACCGATTTTATGCCAGAATTGTGGCAAAATTTGGCATTAAATTTGGCATCTTAGGCCTCACCCTCTTTCAAGCATGTAAAAAAAGTGAAAGTAGAAACCCTAGCTGTGTGAAATTGTGACAAATTGCCTCATGATAAATTACCCCATAGAGTTTTTGGCAGACAACTTTAATGAATTTTTTAGAAAAAAAAATTGCACTTGGACAGAGTCCCCAAAAAATAACAGCTGGCACTCTGCAGGCAAATGACCATGTGGGATCGAATTACCACTCCGCACTTGCTCTAAAATAAGTCTGACAAAGTCTGACATAACTTTTCAGTCTGCGCCAACAGACAATTCCCCAAAAGTTACGACGCGCTGTAATATGTAAATTAAAACAATGCAATGATTAGAAAAACACATGGCCCCATACAGTGTATTTTATTCGCAATAGATCATAGAACACATATCACATGTTGAAAGTAAGACCTTTTTGGTGGGGCACCATTTTGCACAACTCGTCCAAAGCAAATCACCAAAACTTTTGTTCAGAAGAATTTTTGTAAAATTCTTGACAAATCTGATTCAAGGTTTACCTGGCTTGGCTGCATAAAATGCTGTTATCAGTCTATTAGTAATGGATGATCTTCAGTGGTTCCCAGAACTTTTCTTCTGGGCCCTAACCCTGACATTCAAGAATATAATGGAGCTATCTGACACACCGCATACTGTAGTCAAGGATCGAATAAATCAAATACTCAGGCTGACCATGGACAAGAACAGGTGGGAGTCTATGGACAGACATTCTACCAGGCGACACGGGCTTCAAAAGAGAACAGTACAAGGTCTTGGGTATTCTTATGCTTTGAAGAGAGTTGAAAAAGACTGGATTGATTTGTCTTAAAATCTTAAGGGGACCATTAAACTTAGGACTCATCTTGCTACATGGTTATCTTAGTTAGATGTTCTTGGTAGACAACCACACTCATCTATAACTTACCGTATTTTTCGCCCTATAAGATGCACCGGCCCATAAGACGCACCTAGGTTTTTGAGGAGGAAAATAAGAAAAAAAATATTTTGAACCAAAAGGTGTGCTTTTGGTGGGCTTTGAACTAATGGTAGCCTGTGAATGAAACTGTTATGGGGGATCTGTTGATGACGCACTGTTATGGGGGTCTGTGGATGGCACTGTTATGGGGGTCTGTGGATGGCATTCTTATGGGGGTCTGTGGATGGCACTGTAATGGGGGTCTGTGGCTGACACTGTTATGGGGGTCTGTGGATGGCACTGTTATGGGGGTCTGTGGATGGCACTGTTATGGGGGTCTGTGGATGACACTGTTATGGGGGTCTGTGGATGGCACTGTTATGGGGGTCTGTGGATGGCACTGTTATGGGGGTCTGTGGATGGCACTGTTATGGGGGTCTGTGGCTGACACTGTTATGAGGGCGTCTGTGGATGGCACTGTTATGGGGGCATCTGTGGATGGCATGACACTGCTATGGGGGGGATCTGTGGATGACAGATAAATAGCATCCTATGCTATTTGACATCCACAGATCCCCCACCATAACAGTGTCAGCCACTGTGAATAACCCCCAATACAGGTGGTGGGGGCTGGCATCTACACTAGTTTTTAAATGGCAGCGCGGGCCCAGTGCAGTCATTGTATTCTATTGCACCGGGCCCCGCTCACTGTACTAATCGTATCTATGGTAACTGCAGGCAATGTTTAACTATAGATATGTTAGATCCAGCAGCCTGGGCAGGAGGCTGGGCGAGCACTGGCTGCGTAACTCACTACGTCACGTGCCTGCGCCGCCTGCTTCATTCATAAAGTGGGCGGAGCAGGCACGTGATGTAGGAAGTTACGCTGCCAGTGCCCGCCCGTCCGCCCAGCCTCCTGTCTGCTATCCTCGTCAGTACAGGCTGCTGGATCTAACATATCTATTGCCTGCAGTTACCGTAGATACGATTAGTACAGCGGGGCCCGGTGCAATAAAATACAGTGTGACTGCACCGGGCCCAGCTGCCATTACAAAACTAGAGGCCGGCCCCTAGCCCCTCCTCGCTGATACACACGCCGGTCGCGCTGCGGTGTATCGGTGTAAACAGTGCAGCATTTGCCCCATAAGACGCACTAAAATTAAAATTTTGGTGTACTTATCGGCGCTGCAGATCCACCAAGCGACGTGAGTATAGGTCGCTTCACAGTAAAAAAATGCCCAGAATTTGTTGATCGCGCTGCCTTCTGAGTGCAAAGTTCCAATCCCAGACCCTTCTTTCCAATGCTCAGGTTGTTTCACCTTGTAGCCAAACAATCGGTTACCAGAGGCTAGGTGCACGTGCACCCTAGAGGGAAGTATTAGTACAAATAGTGAAGTTCCACCAAGTAATATCGCATTCAGCAGGTTTTATTCTACTTACAAAAAGGTCTAAAATTTCAGTCATAAAAACAAGTCTTTTTTCATCACCGAGCCACCCGACCCGGGTTTCGCCAGTCCAGCTTCGTCAGGGGCGATGATGTTCTGCCTCACAGGTGCAGTACTTATTGAGCCATAGTCCCTCCCACGCACTGCCCACTAGTATACATATATCTTTTTTTTATTTTTTTCCCTCTTCCTCTCCTTTTGGATGTTCACATAATACAATAAAAACAGAAAACTCAAAGCCCTTTCAGGCTCAAAACATTCGCATACATAATAACAAAACAAGATCAATGAACAGAGCATACAATATAAGAAATCAACCTCCCTTCTTCAAACCAACAGACGTGAATGGGTATATTGATATGCGGAGCTGTCACTATGCCCCTTGGAAACAGAACATTCCCAAGGGACAATTTATACGTGTCCACCGAAACTGCAGTAAGATCGAGGACTATAGGGAGCAGAGCGGGTTAATTCAGAAGAGGTTTGAGGAGAAGGGTTACGACCCGAGGCATTAAATAAGATCAGGGAAGAAGTGGAAGAATGGGATGGGGGGACTAAGAACTCCAAAGAAAAAAAGGGAATAGATAGAGAGAACAAAAAGTTGGACTTTAAATTCTCCTTCCTCACCCAATATAATGCACAGGAAGGACCACTGAAGAACTTCCTGCAGAAAAACTGGTTCATCTTAAAAAATGACCCAGTGTTGGGGCAGGTCATCCCCGAGCGTCCCCAAGTACTGTACAAAAGAGCACCAAACCTGCGAGATACATTAGTTCACAGCTGTATAGTGAAAAGTAAAAAAACAAGTAAGGACCAATTCACATGGTGTCTGCAGGAACTGCACCAAGAACGACAAAAAGAAAAGGAACCAGCAGGAGATTCAGTCGAGAGGAGGGCAGACATACAAGATTAAAGGAGAAATGTCATGCGAGACCATGGGGGTTGTCTACATGCTGGAGTGCCCTTGTGGGCTCCAGTATGTGGCAGAACCCTTCGCAAATTAAAGACCCAACTGCAGGAGCACATAGGGAATATTAGGAAAGGTAAGGAGGATCATAGTGTTCCACTGCACTTCAAGCTTGTGCATGGTAAGAATCCGGCGGGTTTGAGGTTCAGTGGTTTGGAAAAGGTGGAGAGGAATTGGAGGGGAGGGGACCCTGTCGCTAACATCAATCGCAAGGAGGTCGGCTGGATATATAGACTGGGGACCTTAAAACCAGCAGGGCTTAATGTGGAGTTGGATTTAAAACCGTGTCTGGTAGAGTAAAGAAGAAGCCAGGGGGTGGATTTATGCAGGACAGCGGGAGCTATTCTTTGCAGTGTGATGCTATCGGGTGGTGTATTGCCGCTGGCCTTGGATGCTCGACTATCAATGAAGCTATTATAGTGGGATGTCATTGGCTCGAGGTGAGTCATGTGATTTGAGTGTTTGCCACCTCTTGCTTTATGAATGAGAAAGGAGGGAGGTTGATTTCTTATATTGTATGCTCTGTTCATTGATGTTGTTTTATTATTATATATGCGAATGTTTTGAGCCTGAAAGGGCTTTGAGTTTTCTGTTTTTATTGTATTATGTGAACATCCAAAAGGAGAGGAAGAAGAAGAAAAAAATATATATATATGTATAGTAGTGGGCAGTGCGTGGGAGGGACTATGGCTCAATAAGTACTGCACCTGTGAGGCAGAACATCATCGCCCCTGACGAAGCTGGACTGGCGAAACCCGGGTCGGGTGGATCGGTGATGAAAAAAGACTTGTTTTTATGACTGAAATTTTAGACCTTTTTGTAAGTAGAATAAAACCTGCTGAATGCGATATTACCTGGTGGAACTTCACTATTTGTACTAATACTTCCCTCTAGGGTGCACGTGCACCTAGCCTCTGGTAGCCGATTGTTTGGCTACAAGGTGAAACAACCTGAGCATTAGAAAGAAGGGTCTGGGATTGGAACTTTGCACTCAGAAGGCAGCGCGATCAACAAATTCTGGACATTCCATAAGACGCACTGACATTTTCCTCCCACTTTTAGGGGGGGGAAAAGGGCGTCTTATAGGGCGAAAAATACAGTATGTGGCCTGGGGTGGAGACCAATCTTGTGTTTGGAACAAAGAGCAGTTGAGCCTAAAGCCCCATGGACCTTTCTTCACAATCACTTTAGTATCCTGGCCCTCTGTCGAAGCAACAAGACTTCAAAATCAGAACATTGTGCCCCTGACACATTAAGATGTCTCCTGAGTGCCTCTTCACAAAGTATGGTGTACCTAAGTGCCCCCCCCCCCCCCCTCACAGTAGGATGATGCCTTAGGTGCCCCTCACAGTCTGAGGCTCCCTTAAATGCCCCCAGAATAAAGCAATGTTCTCTAAGTGCCCCCTCACACAGTATGATGTACTCTTAAGTGCCACCCACGCAGAATGATGCCTTCTTAAGTGCCCAATGCACAATAAGAAGTCTCCTTGGCACCCCACACCAAGTAATGCCCTCTTAGTACCCCCCACACTGTATGATGACCAGTAAGGGGCACCCACACAGTGCTGTACCCTCAAGTGACCATACACAGAGTTATGCCTTCTTAGCTGGCCTCCCTACACAGAGTGATGCCTCCTTAGCTGGCCTCCCTACACAGAGTGATGCCTCCTTAGCTGGCCTCCCTACACAGAGTGATGCCTCCTTAGCTGGCCTCCCTACACAGAGTGATGCCTCCTTAGCTGGCCTCCCTACACAGAGTGATGCCTCCTTAGCTGGCCTCCCTACACAGAGTGATGCCTCCTTAGCTGGCCTCTCTACACAGAGTGATGCCTCCTTAGCTGGCCTCCCTACACAGAGTGATGCCTCCTTAGCTGGCCTCCCTACACAGAGTGATGCCTCCTTAGCTGGCCTCCCTACACAGAGTGATGCCTCCTTAGCTGGCCTCTCTACACAGAGTGATGCCTCCTTAGCTGGCCTCTCTACACAGAGTGATGCCTCCTTAGCTGGCCTCTCTACACAGAGTGATGCCTCCTTAGCTGGCCTCTCTACACAGAGTGATGCCTCCTTAGCTGGCCTCCCTACACAGAGTGATGCCTCCTTAGCTGGCCTCTCTACACAGAGTGATGCCTCCTTAGCTGGCCTCTCTACACAGAGTGATGCCTCCTTAGCTGGCCTGCCTACACAGAGCGATGCCTCCTTAGCTGGCCTCCCTACACAGAGTGATGCCTCCTTAGCTGGCCTGCCTACACAGAGTGATGCCTCCTTAGCTGGCCTCCCTACACAGAGTGATGCCTCCTTAGCTGGCCTCCCTACACAGTGATACCCCCTCATAGATTATGCTCCCTTAGATGGCCCACCAATAGTTATGCACTCTTTAGCGTCTCCACACAGTTATGCCCTCTAAATGGGCCCCTAAGATCCCCGATCTAGAGAGTGAACATAGAAGTAGAAGTGTAGCATGGTCACAGGAGCAGCACTGAACCACGTCTGGAGTGTAGCAATGAGACTTAACCCGGAGGTCAATTCAGGAACCAAACATCAAGAAGTGTAGTCCAGAATAGCCAGCAGAAAGAACAGACAAACCTGGGAATAAATTTAAAATAAAAATATGTGGAAGCTCATTTGAGGCTAAATCCACAGAAAAAAAGGGACTGGATGGGCCCCTCCAGAAACAAAATGTGAACTGCATGCCGCTCCTTAACCCTTTCAAGACCAAGCCATTTTTCACCTTCGTGACCAGGCTTAATTTTGCAAATCTGACCTATGTCACTTTATGTGGTAATAACTTTGGAATGTTTTTATTTATCCAAGCCGTTCTGAGATTGTTTTCTCGTGACATCTCACACTTGATGTTAGGGGTGAATTTGGGTTGATAACTTTTACCTTTATATTATAAAAAATCCAAAATTTACAGAAAATTTGGAAAACAATGTAATTTTCTAAATTAGAATTTCTATGCATTAAAGGCAGATAATGATACCTCATTAGATAGTTTTTACTTAAGATTCCCTATATGTCTACTTTATGTTTGCATCATTTAAAAAATTACATTTTATGTTTTTAGGACGTCAGAAGGCTTAGAATTTAAGAAGCAATTTTTCTAATTTTCTATAAAATTTTCTAACTGACTTTTTCAAGGACCAGTTCAGATCTGAAGTCACTTTGAGGTCCTTGCATAATAGAAACCACCCATAAATGTCCCCATTTTAGAAACGACACCCCTCAAATTACTAAAAACTGGTTTTACAAACGATGTTAACTAGAGTTGAGCGGACACCTGGATGTTCGGGTTCGACGAGTTTGGCCGAACTTGAAAAAAAAAGTTTGGGTTCGGGACCCAAACTTGACCCCGAACCCCATTGATGTCAATGGGGAACCGAACTTTTGGGTACTAAAATGGATAGGGAAATGACTTAAAATAACATAAAATACAGAAAAATTTAAAATAACAATCTGGATCTAGGAGTAGGAGGTTGAGGCGGTGGATGGGTGGATGTGGCGGTGTAGGTTGACGTGGCGGTGAAGGAGGAATAGGTAGCCAACACTGATTTGTGTTATTTTTTATTTTTAAATTAGGGTATCACCCAAAATATTGGGACATATAACAAAATAAAACTAAGAATAAGTGCACTTGAGTACAAGAATGGATGGTTGAGGCTGGTATAAATGTCTATTCTGCACAAGGAACGGACAAGTCCTGTGGGATCCATGCCTGGTTCATTTTAATAAACGTAAGCTTGTCCACATTGGCTGCGGCCTGTGATAATGCTCTCTGCCATGCTAAACACACGTTCACACTATACACTGGCTGCAGGGCAGGTCAGCACCTCCAAGGCTGGCAAAGCTTTTCCACATTTTGGCCATGCTAACCCTGCCTTCTCAGTGATGGCGGTGCCCCAGCTGCGTTGGCGACCTCTTCCTCCTCCTCTGCCTTCGCCTTGTGCTTCCACTGTGCCCACGCTGTCAGGTGGGAATGGCATCTGCGCTTGTAGTCGCGCATCTTCCGATCAGTAACAGATGTTTTCACTAAATTTAGTTCCCTGTCAGCAATGCAGAGCAGGGGTTCATTCACGGCAAAACTAGCTTCATGTCACCCAGCAATAGAACAGAGGATTTTGAGAGAACGAGGCCCCTGTCACCAGAGGCGGCTCTTCCATTAGGCCACTTAGGCCACCGCCTAAGGCCTCGCGCTGGTGGGGGCCTCGCTCTGGCTCCCACCCGACACCGCCGCAAGTACAAATTGTACTTGCGGCGGTGTCGGGTGGGAGCATCCTTAAGTCAAAACATTCGGGGCTTGAGCTCCAGTGCCCCGAATGCTATTCTCCACCCCCCCCCCCCCGGTACTTTCCACTGATCGGCCACTTCAGAGCGCTGCGCAACCCTCCGTCCTGCAGCGCATAATCCCGCGAGACTTGCTGCGGGAGGTCACAGATCTCGCAGGATTATGCGCAGCAGGACGCGGTTGCGCTCTGAAGTTTCACTTTAACAACTTGCAGACCACCGGATGACTTAAAACGTCCAGCAGGTCCAGATGTATCTCTGCCATGTCTCTGGATGTTCCTGGATGTCCTTGCCAAGTACAAGGTGGGCGGCAAATTACATAATATGAGGCACTAGTGTGTGGGCAAATTTGTGAGGCAGTGTGGGGGGCAAATTACATGATGGGGGCAATGTGGCAGACAAATTACTTAGTGGGGGCAGTGTGGCGGACAAATTACTTAATGGGGCAGTGTGGCAGACAAATTACTTATTGGGGGCAGTGTGGGGGACAAATTGCTTAATGGGGGCAGTGTGGGGGACAAATTACATGATGGGGCAGTGTGGCAAACAAATTACGTAATTGGGGCAGTGTGGGGGGCAAATTACATGATGAGGGCAGTGTGGCGGACAAATTACTTAATGGGGGCAGCGTGGCGAAGAAATTACTTAATGGGGGCAGTGTGGGGGGCAAATTACATGATGAGGGCAGTGTGGCGGACAAATTACTCAATGGGGGCAGTGTGGCGGACAAACTACTCAATGGGGGCAGTGTGGCGGACAAATTACTTAATGGGGCAGTGTGGGGGGCAAATTACATGATGAGGGCAGTGTGGCGGGCAAATTACTTAATGGGGCAGTGTGGGGGGCAAATTACATGATGAGGGCAGACAGTGTGGGGGGGCAAATTACTTAATGGGGCAGTGTGGCGGACAAATTACTTAATGGGGGCAGTGTTACTAATGAGGGCATTCTAGAAGGGAATTACTATTGGTGGGACTATGAGGAGCACTATTACTTTGGGAGCACTAATATTTCTTCAGGTTAGTATTTGGGGGTATTGAGGGGCACAGCGAGCAGCAGGATAACACTGTGGGGACTCCAGGTTGGGGCATGATGATAGAAATGTTAGGAAGCTAAGATGTCTGTATTGCAAACTCTGCAGAGACGAGGCGGCGGAAAGAAGTGTCCGGACTGAATGGAGAAGACGATGACAGAGAAGATCTACATCCGAGGAGACGTCACCTGGGAGGCCCTGGATGTGACAGGTATGTGCTGCTGTATAGCGAGTACAGGAAAATGCGGTGTGTGGGGGGAGGGTCAATTTAGAGAACTGGGCTAGGGTTAATGCAAAGTGTTAATATGCACTGTGAATATAAGCCCTGTACTGTGTTGTCACTGTGCATATTAACCCTTTACTGAGATGTCACTGCATATTAAAGGGGTACTCTGGGATAGGAAAATAAATCCCCTATCCAAAGGATAGGAGATAAGTGTCTGATCCGGAGAATCTGGCCGTTGGAATCCTCCACGATCACCTCTATGGTACTCCGGATCTCCTTGTGCCCGGAGCGTTGTCTGTGATGACGCCCCCAGCCGTGCTAAACACACATTCAGATAATACACTGGCTGCAGGGCAGGCCAGCACCTCCAAGGCGTAAAGGGCAAGCTCAGGCCATGTGCCCAATTTGGAGACCCAGAAGTTGAAGGGGGCAGACCCGTTATTCAGTACGTGGAGGGGTGTGCACACATACTGCTCCACCATGTTAGTGAAATGCTGCCTCCTGCTAAGACGTTCCATATCAGCTGGTCTTGCTGGTTGTTGTGGCGTGCTGACAAAGTTTTTCCACGTTTTGGCCATGCTAACCCTGCCTTCTGAGGTGCTGGCGGTGCCCCAGCTGCGTTGGCGACCTCTTCCTTCGCCTTGTGCTTCCACTGTGCCCCCGCTGTCAGGTGGGAATGCCACCAGCAGCTCTTCTACCAGTGTGCGCTTGTACTCGCGCATCTTACGATCACGCTCCAGTGAGGGAATTAAGGACGGTACGTTGTCCTTGTAACGGGGATCCAGCAGCGTGGCCACCCAGTAATCAGCACAAGTTAGAATGTGGGCAACTCGGCGGTCCTTGCGGAGACACTGCAGCATGTAATCGCTCATGTGTGCCAGGCTGCCCAGAGGCAACCAAAAGCTGTCCTCTGTGGGAGGTGTATCGTCTGTGTCCTCTGTATCCCCCCATCCCCGCACCAGTGATGGCCATAAGCTGGTCTGGGTGCCACCCTGCTGTGAACATGGTTCCTCCTCCTGCATCTCCTCCTTCTCATCCTCCACCTCCTCATCCTCCAGAACTGTGCCCTGGCTGAACAATTGTGTACCTGGCGTTTGTGGGTGCAGGAACCCACCCTCAGAGCCACTTGGGAATGACTGGCCGGAAACCCTATGAAATGACCCCTCTTCCTCCTCCTCCTTCTGTGCCACATCTGTAGTGTCCCACTAGGTAAGGAGTGGGCACTACACAAGGGTCAATTGGGTAACGTGTTACTTCTGCTCACAAGGGACAGTGATATTGCATTTATCCATGCATTGTAATGTATTTCCTGTGTGTTTTTGCATTTGTATGGTTCCCCCTGTTATATGCTTATCAGGCCTAGTTGGGTGTAATTTAGCCTCCCAGACACTAGAGGGAGATAGGGAGCCCCTAGTATAAATGTCCAGGCCCAGAAAGGGAGGGGTTAGGTCATAGTCAGGAGTCTGTGGAGACAGAAGTGAGAAGGCACCAGCCAGGGATATGCTGAAGGCCTCCTCCTGACATGCAGCTAGATAGTCCTGGTTCCTAGCTGCACCAGGAGGCTAGAAGGAGTACAGCCTGCTTGGAGACCGAGTGTATTCCAGGGGACTAGAAGCGTCACCTAGTCAGCCTGAAGCTCCTGAGGCTAGGTATAGCTCAGTTGAGATACCCCAGTAGTAGGACAGCACCTCCTGGGAGAAACCTGCAGCCACATTTCCAAGCCAGCAGTGAAGCCAGCTAGGAAAAGAAGGTACTGTAACCTAAAGCAAGTGCCAATACTGGAGGAAGGCTTTTATACCAAGGATTTAAGCCAGCAATTAGGCATCCGGGCCTTGGGATCCAGCCAGCTAGCATAGCTGTGGGGATAGAGCAGCACTGCACTGCAAAGCATTAACTGTATACCCTCCAAGTATCTTGCAAGATTGAAACCTGCTGTGAAGTAAACCTGCTGTGCATTTTGTACTGTAAAGGACTGCATTAACATCTTCTGTAACTACATGTACAAAGTTGGACTGTTTCACCGAGTAAAGCAACGTTTGGTTTACCAACCGTGTACTCATTTAATCCTCCTGCAAACAGGTGTGCCACCGTTACAGGCACTGGCATCACGATCCTTAAAGGGACCTTACCTAAGGCACTTAAAACACCTACAACATCCAGGGCACCTCACATACCATCAGGTCTGGTCCCTATCTACAGAGTGTGCCCCAGAGGAACTAGTGTCTGCCTCTCATTCACTGCTGCATGCCTGCCCAGGGTTCTCCTCAGAAAAGTGAGTGACCCTCGATTGCCCATACCGTGACCTCACTGTCGCTATACCCTGCAGGTCTGGCGTGTTGCATAAATTGGCGTCACGAACAGGATACGATCATTCCTGCGTCACTGCGGATACAAAAACTGTGTGCTGTTATTTGCCTTAAAGTGACCAAGCCCTAATTGCTTTATTGAAAAATTGCTGGGCCGAAGTGAACTGTAATAATTTGCGGTGTGAAGATTATATTGTATGGACTGTTTGCCGTTTGCTTAAGCCACTGCTTGTTGTCAGTGAATAGACAGCGATTTGCTCAAAGATGGCCGCTTAACCTGACTGGATTTGTTTGCTGCGTCATCTTCCTACTGAATTGGTGGTAAAAATTGGCGCCTTCTGCTGCAAAGTGCGGGAAGGCTATATGTCGGCGCCACCGCCCTGTCTGGACATTTGCATGTCTGTTGACATGGACTCCGCCTCCCCCATACTGGAGTACCTGGGGGGCGGCCTCCCAGTGCAATGGGAGGATCTGTCTGCGATTGTTGGCGCCACCCTGTCGCTCTCCAGAGAAGGATCGAGCATGTTGAAAAGTGAAGACTGCTCTGCTGGGATGTCTGCGCCTGATCTGTTAAAGATGGATGTTATTGGTGTAGAGCAAAAGGACGCTCCACCGGCCTACTCTCCGGGACCGGAGAGACCCACCTGCCCGCCACCGAGGACGCAACCGGAGACCTATTATGGCTCCTGGAGAGACTTTTTCCAGCCCTCATTCAAGTGGTCAGCATTGATGGCAGAGATACGGGAGGCCGCAATAAAGAAAACGACTAAGACTAAAATATACTATGAAGAACTGGCAAAGACCGTTCATGAGCGCCACACTGACACCCAACCTTGCCTGGAAAGGAGAATGTGGTTGGTTGTGGCATTTGACAAGGACCGAGGCTTCGGTTTTATTAAGGACTATATTACCGGCAGAGACTTATATGTGAATCGGAGGTCCGTCAAGCGGAGTTACCTCCCAGAGCATCTGCATAACCTCCACGAGGGAGAAGAAGTTGAGTTCACCCCTGCCGAGGGCCTGCGAGGCCCCTACGCCACTGCCGTGTCCCGTCCTAAAAAGAAATCGGAGGACTGGGAAATCGATGAGGACCATACTGGCTGCGAGCGCGAACCTGTGCGCTCTCCAGAACTGGCCCATCATGCCTTTCAAGAACGGGGCTCCTTCATTGGCCCGAACGTCTTTTGGCAACCTACAGTGGTGGAGAAGATGGTAAGCCCATGGCCCTCACCTGAGCTGCCTCGCAGGGAGAAGACTATCCGTGAACTAGAAGATGCAGAGAGATTCCATGTTACCCTGGACAACATCCGAAGAGGAAAGAAAGCGGACGCCTCACCTCACAAGTGCCGGCGGCGACAGCGGAGGACAGCGATCCCGACTCCGAAAGCCTGGACGACCAGATCGTGCGGCTGGAGAAGAAATTGCGTCAGCTGCGCCAGATTGCCTCCGCCAGGATCCAGACTCCACCTGACCAGAGAGAAAGTGGACTTAAGGACTCGGACGTCTCCGGGTCTGAGGTGAGAGTACCTGCCTCTGTCAGCCGGCCCTTTTTAGTGTCAGCACCTGCGATGAGGTCCTCCTATGCTGTGCACCGACGCGCAGAGCCAGTTGTCCAGGAACCCACCGGACCGCTTGCAGCAGCGGTACCCAGGCCAGTGCAGCAACCTCCAATTGTCATGCCTGCACCGGTGCGGTCAGCAACTGTGATTACCCCTAGGCCTATGGGGCCAATACCTATTAGGGGTCCTTTCATGCTGCAGTTTCCCCCCAATACTGTGTTGTGGGCACATCCGCCTGTTGACTCTCAGTACAGGCCCAATCCACAAATGGAGCCAGGGAGTACCACTGTGATGCCAAGTGGATATGACATGCCCCTGTGAATCGGCCTGCTAGGCCATGATTTGATTTCTTTTGCCAAGGGACCCTAATAAAGTGGATTAACCCTTTCAGGACAGGAGTCCTTCGTTGTTTTGGCCCTCTGTTGCTGCTGCCAGTTACCCACGGCTCAGTGGTAGTGGTCAGCCACTGAAATACCAATTGCAGCAAGGCCATATTGTTTACAGGACCCCCTGCCTGCTTTCTCTCAGAGTGAAAAACCCACTTGTGCCTATTTGTGTATGTTGCACCTTTAACCCTTTAACCCCCTTTTCAGGTTGATTAAGGGTATTGCAGCACCTATTTCTATATGCCATTTGAATAATGTGGACTATTTTTATGTGCTGTCACTTTTATTATGCAACGTAAATATTAAAAGGAATGCGCCCAGGGATAGACTCTAATGCACATGAGCCTCTGAGATTTTGCTACTATTTTAAAGAAATGCGCCCAGAGATGGACTCCGCTGTATGTGAGCCTCTGTGAATCTTATACCTCCGGCCTTGCTTTATACGAAGTTATACTTGTCATTTTCACTAAATGTGTTACAAGTTGAAACCTGGGTACGGACTCATTTATATGCTTTGAGCCTCCAAGAATTGTTATTTAATGTTTTACATTTATTATGGACAATTTGCTTATTATGGACTAATCCTGGTATCCTTGATACACTGCACCAGGTCAGCGCCCCTGTTCCCTTACAGTATCCTGAGAGAAGAGAACGACGCCCCTTTTCACCGAACTTGCTCCTTAGCCAGTGGAACTGCCTGATGTATACACATGATGTATTTTCGCAAATGTAGATGTATTTTCCTGCTTTGCATTATTTTTCTATTTCAGGTGCAGTATCCAGCTGGGCAGGGCCCCTTTCATGTTGCGCCGAGGACGGTCAACGTCATAGCTTGGGGGGTATGTAGTGTCCCACTAGGTAGGAGTGGGCACTACACAAGGGTCAATTGGGTAATGTGTTACTTCTACTCACAAGGGAGAAAGAAACATCCTTGCCTAATAAAGTACATTAAAAGAAATGTGGAACATCCATGTTCCTGCACAATATTAAAAATAAACCGAAAGGACAGTTAAACTTTAAGTTAAAGAGCAAAAGACTTAGATTTTGTACCTTTGTTTAGTCAATGGTAAACTCACTGAGGTATGTATCAAAGCAGATGTGGGCCCATTATGTCACTTGAACAATTTTGGGGCTACTCCTCAGGGCATTATCTAAGTAACCCCTCCTGGTCTTCACCCTTTAACCCCTGTACAGGGATCTGGACTCTGCTGCAGATTAACCATCAGGACTCTACCTCTTGGACTAGTCTCTGTTCAATCCGATAAACAGTCCGAGGTCAAGATGGGCAGTTCAGGGTCAGCATGGAAAGGCAGTGAAGGGTCAAATCCAGAAGTCCGTACACATAAAAGTCAAGCTAATGGCACACCTTAGCAGGAACTAGCATACTAGAACCTATTGCTCAGGCAGCTTCCGATGGGGAAAGATGCCTTAAGTACCCCAGGGTAGCCAGCCATTGAGAGAGCATGTGCACCCTACGGGCAGAGAGAGGAATTGCTGGCAAGAAGCAGGCCTCAGCCTGTGTGGGAGGACAGATACTTCAGCAGCTGGGACCATGGAGCACAAAGAGAGAGACACCACATGGAGTAGTTGATAAAGGTGGTGACCATGGCCTCCAGCAGGAGAACAGTGAGTGGACCATACCAAGGTACAGAGGTTTCTGCATCTTGGTGAGTTCCATATCCAGAGGCAGAACTCACACTGCTACTTATTGCTCATTCATTACACATAGTACATGTAAGGCTCCTTTGGCTCTCTCCATCAACCACTGACCTCCTTGGCCTCCTTGTCCAGTCTTTTTTCTCACCAGCATTTTTATATACCTTTCCATGGCCATATGCCAAGTAATTCACTTGGGACATGACCATTGCAACAAAGATAATAAGCAACTGTCTACCTAGTGCTAAACAGGACATCGAAGCTTCAGCTTATTGTGGACCTCGAAGACCCAGTTCATGGCAGAAAAATAATGGTCCATCCGTAAGCCTCCATTCTCCGTATTGCGGCAATGGGCACCGGCCGTGTGAATTCCCTATTGGGGTGCGGACCCATTGACTTGAATGGGTCCGCAATCTGCAAGATATGGAAAAAGATAGGACATATCCTATTTTTTGCAATTGGAGGCACCGATTGGAAGCCCATGGAAGCACTTCCGTGGGCTTTTGGGTCCGTACCTCTGCACCGCAAAAGATAGGACATGTCCTATTGTTTGCCGTATCTTGCAGATTGCACTATCCCTCTCCACAAAGGTGGCATCAAAAACAAGTACTCTTGACTGTTTTTGACATGTATTGGAGCTCCTCATGATCCACTGAGGTCAGACCGTCACCTAACTTTTTATATTATAATTTGTTTTATTGAAGCAAGAAAGAAAAAAGGGGTTGTGTTTCAAAAATGTATCAAATGCAAACATTTAGTAACTTTCGAGTCGAGATCTTTTTTTACCTTTACATAGAACCTTCTCTATTTACAATTCTTCAGGGATCTTGTTTTGTTACCGATTTGTTTTTCTATGTCCTTAATGGAAGTCTCTGGAAATTCATTATGCTCCGTGTGGGGAATTGCAGTAATAATCAGGATCTTTGCATAGTTGAGGTGAAGGGAATATAAGACGTGATCTACAGTGGAACATATCAAAACATTGAAACATTGATTTTTGCAGAATGTTGCAAGGAATTAATTTACGAGCTGTACGGACTTTTTCCATTGTCTTGCAAGATTCATCTTGATTTTTTTCTGCAAATTCCATATTTTTTATTTATGTTGTAAAGGGGAAAGAAAACACGCAAAGGAAGGGAATAAAAGGGTAACATGGACCGGATGGGGAAGGGAAGATCATAAGAGAAAGGACCTAAACATTAGTTGTGTTCTATACGCTGTTTTTTTGTTTTTTTTTCATATGACTGAATTCAATTCTCAGGAATGGAGGGTTCTCTCCAGTTTTTTCCTAAGACAGTTTTTGCAGCTACTAAGAGAAAAGGTATTGATAATTTCATGTGTTCTCAAGATATAATATTACAAGTTCTGTCTAAAGGTGCATTTTCTTCTTAAAGTATGGTGGCCCGGAATGTGGGGGCGCACATAGGATGGTGCCTTTTCCTATAGTGTGCAACAACCATTAGGGAATGCTGGGAGTTGTAGTTTTTCAACAGCTGGAGGGGAGCAGCTTGAGCATCCCTGGGATAAGTGATTGGGATCTGTTCTACTGAGTAATTCAGGGGTTTTGTACCCTCTAGATAAGATTTTGTGCCCTTGATAAGGAAGTTAATGAGTGAGAATGTTTATCACGAATTTCACAAACATTCTTCTTCCAAATGAAGCCAAAGTTTTGGCAATTTGCTTCGGATGAATTTCTCCAAACGAGGCCTGCCATTTTACATTTCAGTACTAGTGAAGGAATCAGGGCAAGGGGGGTGAAGACGGAGACTCGCATGATCCCAGTCATGGTCCAGGATGGCGGGCTTGCCCACAAGGCTTTGCAGTCAGTCTAACAGCCAATCGAGAGGGAGGTATCACGAATACAGGGGAGGGGAGGGACACAGAACTAGGCCTCAAGGCTAGGGAGAGGGAAAAGGTTGCCTCCTAGGAAGCCCCTAAACCTGGCCCTGACTCCTGTCAGTATGTATAGACCCTGAAGGTGGGGAAAATACATACGCCGGAACCTAGACCCTAGGAGCTCTGAAATGCTCTAGGTAGTGGCAGGGAATGAGACTACTGGTTCCTTCCCAGGTGAATGAACCAGCATCTCCCTGAGGCCTAGTAACAACCAGCACAGGGGAACAACCAAATACGAAGAGCAGTACAACTTATCTTATAGGAAATGGATGAGCAGGAACACAGGTAAGGTCCACACACCAACACTTCCAAATTCAAACAGAGAATATCAACCGCATGTTTATGAAGTGTGAGACCAAACTAAGTAGGGAATGCAGTAATGACCACGGGCTGCACCTGACAAGAGGTGTGTTTATTACCAAACCACAACACTGAGAATCAAGAGACTGTCAGTTAACCTCACGTGCAGTCAGTCTCTCCGATCTTCTAACCTCTGTCACAGAAGGTACCGTGACAGAAGGTTATTGACTGGACTTTCAGGCACAGACACCATTGTGAGCTCAGCCAATGATGTGACAGGACGTGTCTGATGGATACTAGCTAGATATTTTAGGTGTAGCGATTGTGAAGAATATACATTTAGTTAGTTAGGTAGATTTAATTACTAGGTAGAAAGTCAGGTTTTATAATTAGGGACAGGACAGGGGCAGTTAGGGTACTGTTCGTCTTACAGTCAGGATTGCTGGAGTGTTCATCATAACATGTGTTGCACTGCACAAGACACATGAGCTTTTCAAGAGACAGTACTCTTTTTTTCATATTTTGTTCTGTGCATGAGCCAGCATTTTTTGTCCAAAAATCTGTTGTAAAGATTCTACAGTTCATAACAAAATTATAGAAAAAGTGTTTTACATACAGTAGTTGCTAACCGTCCCAAATTCACCAGGACTGTGTCTGATTTCCAGAGACAGTCCTGAGCCAAAAATTGGTGGTGCTATCACAAACCTCGCCCATAAGTGGGTGTTTCCATCTGGGTTCAGGGCGTTCCCAGGGGCAAAGCTTATATGCTCCGATTTTCCCAACTGAAATGTTGGTAAGTATGGTTTTATAGAAATATTTCCCAGAAGCATATATTTCACTGTACACACTACTCAATTGCGCCTTTTTCTTTCCCAAAATCTGTTGCAGTTTTTCTAATGTCTATAAATGTTAGCGCATCACCGGTTTATAGTGTGTTGACAGTCAGGGGACACCAATTGGGCCTGTATTTTTTTCCCCAAAAAAAACTGTTACAATTTTTCTACTGTACATAAGTGTGAAATTTTGGGGCGTCAAAAACTGTTTGGTCAAAGTCAGGGCATGTCTGAGGCCTGTTTTTTTGCTCAAAAAACCTGTTGCGATTATTCTACCATATACACAGTAAGTTCACAAATAAGCATATATAAGTGCATTTGTGTGTATAATCACAGTTACACTTAAAGGGCATCTGTCAGCAGTTTTGTCCCTACAACACTGGCTGACCTGTTATATATGCGCTTGGCAGCTGAAGGCATCTGCGTTGGTCCCATGTTCAGATATGTCCACATTGCTGAGAAAAATGCAGTTTTAATATATGCAAATGAGCCTCTAGGAGCATTGGGGGCGTTGACGTTACACCTAGAGGCTCAGCTCTCTGCCACCCCATCAGCACTACGATTGACAGATCCAGGTGTGATGACGTTTGATCCTGTGCCTATTTTACCATTGTGACCCTGTGCTGCCACCCCTGACTTTGGACCAGTTTCTCGGATTTGCACAAATTCTGCCTGCCCTGACTTCGGCCTGTTTCTGACTGTGTTCTGCTTGTTCCATGCAACGGTGTCCCTTACCTCTGTTGGTCAGCTGTCAACCAGACCAGGACCACTCCAGGAGGTAGAGGTCTGGTGGTTCACTGCAGCAAAGTTCATATCCTGTATAGGGGTTAAAAGGTAAATTCCAAGGGATTACCAGGATGACGCCCAATGTTGGTTTCACACCCACTGCCCGTAACACATACGATCATTCCATATTTCTCTCTTTAGAGCTATACATTTATTTAGCATGAGGAAAAATATAGAAGTAAATTTCGAAATATTGGGAAGATATTTATCTTTGAGTTTATGCCACATTTTAATGGTCACTAGATTATGTATCCTGTAGAGCTTAAAGGGGTTGTCTCATCTCAGACAATGGGCGCATATCGCTAGGATATGCTCCCATTGTCTGATTGGGACCTGCACCTGTATCGAGAAAGGAGCCCCGAAAGTGGTGGAGGGCGCACTGCACATGTGCAGCCACCCTCTATTCATTTTCTATGGGGCCACCGAAAATAGCCTAGCGCTGGCTCAGCTATTTCCATTGGGCCTAAAAGTGAATAGGAGCAGTGGCTGGTCATGCGCGGTGTGCTCCCATTCACTTCTATGGGGAGAGCGATTGGTGGTGGCCAGACCGGACTCCACTAGCGACACTTTGTGGGTGAGGGTCCCAGACCTATAAGACAATGGGGGCATATCCTAGCGTTATGCCCCCATTGTCTGAGATGAGGATATCCCTTTAAGTCTGTCGAGAGGTGCTCTCCACAGAATATGATCAGAGTTGTTATCTTAACAGTTCAATTTCTAGACTGTCCCAGAGTTTTCGTATTGGTAAGCATTGACATTCCAGAAATCTGCAAAGATGGACGGCATCTTTATAAGTTTCAAAATCTATTTCCCTGCATCTTCTGCTTCTTACGAGGGTGGAATGTTTATTTCAGCAACTTTCAGACAACCATATAAAATTGGATATGGGTTTTTTGGGTAGGAATACAATTTTGATTAAATTTCACCAAACTAAGAGATTTGAAGGGATGTCCAGTTATGTAAATTAGTTCAACCTTGTGAAAAAAGAGGTTTAAAGGGGGTTTCCAGTTACACAAAAAAATAACTGCATTATATGTCAGATAATGATGTTCTGACTCCTCCAGCGTAATTGCGATCCACATGCTGTGTTTACATCTAAGCGCAAGACTCATGGAAAGTGTCTGTAGCATCAGGTCTCCACCTCTCCTAGCTCTAAGCAGGAGCGGCAGCCTCATTAATAATACTATTGATATTAGAAATGAAGCAGTATTGACTTTTACTAAGGAAATTATTTGACAGGTCTTCGTCAGGATTTGAACTCCAGACCTTCTGTATGACAGGCAGAAGAATTACCATTACACTACAGACCTGCTCTGTTTTAAGGTCTGAATTTACTATGCTTAAAAAACTATTTTCTTCACAGGTTTAACACAAAATAAATAGTATATTACTGAAATGAATTATTTTATAGGTCTCAATGAGGTTTAAACCCCAGACCTATTGCTGCTTTTCTTATTAAATATCACAAAACAGTATTTGGTATCCCGTACAATTATAATAACCCGTACTTATAGTGAACATATTATTTATGGTGGTTGGTAAACAATGTAAATAAAAATGTGGGGAGCACACGGTTTACTTGTATGGAGGCCTGAAATTTCTGATGGCAGCCCTGGATCCAAGCCTGCTTGGAACCCTGCTGGAAAAAACAAGCTCGAAGACAAAGCATCATTGCTGACATCATGTCTACAGGGCAGGATCTAGGAGAATGAGCAGAACTCCTCTCTGGGAGGCAAGGTCACTGATCATGTCGTGTCTACTGGGCGGAGCTTCACAAGCCTTGCCACGCCTCAGATGCACATGTGATGTCATCAGGATAATGAACCAACGAAGTAAAAAATGTCATGTGACCATACAGGAGTGCAGAAAAACTGGGCATTACAGATAAGCAATCACTATAAGTAAGTGATAACTTGATTCCTGTTAATTGCAAAACCGGAATACCCCTTTAAGTCATATACATTTTTATAAGAGTTGCTTATCTTAGTACCTAAAGAATGGATGAAGGGGCTATAATTTTTAAGGAAGAAATCTCTTTGATTTGGTTCCATATTCTGGTGGGAATGTTAAGGTTCAAAAGTTCCAATTTTGATGGGTTGAGCTTGAAACTGAACACGTCAGAGATGTTTTTATGACTTTCGAGTGTTTTTAGTAAATTACTTGGCTTAGAGAGTATTATATGTAAATGATGTTGCCTTGTGTTTTATGACACCTACAATGTTCTTGTCTGTGAAGGTTCTCATTTATCCAGGTCATGGTATATATCTGTAAAGAATAAATCAAGGCAACTGGACTTGCTGTAGATTTCTTGAAAACGTTTCACTCGTTCTTCCAACGAGCTTTCACAATTCTGAGTGACTGTACAAAAATTCTTGTTTTCTTGGATTAGCTCGGCCGGTACTTCTAAATGATAAGAGGGACAATGGACCACCTTGTCTGGGACCATTTTTTATGTCAAACAAATCTGAGTTGTCCATTTATTTGGATTTTGGCTTAGGGGGTCGTATAGAGAGCCATTATTACATCAATGAGGAACATCAATCTTATAAGTGTCCAATCTGTTCCGTCAAATGCATTTTCTGTGTTTGTCATTAAGGAAGAACAAGGAGGACTTTTTATTGTTTGCAAAGAGAATAGTATTTGAGTGTCATCTTAATCTTCTCTACTGGGTGTGAAGCCGACTTGTTCAAAATTGATTAGGCTTGGAAGAACTGTCTTAAAGGCTATGAACACCTTTGGGGACAACTTTTTATTAATATTGCATCCTTCTCATTTAGGGCTAAAAATCTTTTTTTCAATTGGCTTTTACAAAAAAAAAATCAGTCCTTTTCCCAGTTGTTCTTGAAGCAATCACTCAGTAAGAATATTTTTGAATGTTTTGTATGATAAATCATTGAAAAGCCATCCTTCCCAGGGCTCCTTCCCTGAGGACTAAGTTCAATGGCTTTCTCTATTTCTTAGGCTTAGGCCTTATTTACATGACAATGAAAAAAGGCAGTGTGACCGCGTTTTTTAAGGGCCATAACACGAGTGTCTTTGGGTACATTCATTTGTCCATTTTGTTTTAATACCGACCATCAAAAATAGGACATATAAGTCAATGGGCCCGTTGTACAGAATGTCATCTGTTTTATGGACATTAAAAATGGGTTAATTACTAGGAGATCTGATGAGGCCGGGAGATCCTGAAACAAAAGATCATTTCAACGGCTGTTAAAAACGGATGACAAAGAGCCGGTAAAACAGTTAGGAAATGGATAAAGAAATTGTGACACACAGATGCAAAATGATCATGAAAAACTGACAGTTTAACTGTTTCTAACGGCAGTTTTTTCTCACTGTTGTGTGAATGTAGCCTTAGGCCACCTGCACACGAGTGCGGGTGAACGCACACTAGATCCACACCAATTTACATGCAGATTTATGCACGTTCCTAATTGCAGATTTTGGTGCGGATTGAATGCGGTTTTGCCGCAGATCTCGCCCTTCCATTGAAAATGGTGAAATCCGCAACTAATTGACATCCTGTCAATTTAAAAATCCCCCCAGCGCCCCCTGAAAATAACAGCGCAGTAGGTTGTGCATACTCACTCCCACTCCATTCATCTCTATGGGACTTCTGGAGACAGGCGGGTACAGCCCTCAACTATTTCTGGAACTCCCATAGAGACGAATCGAGCGGCAGTGAGCATGCCCAACCTTCCTCTTTATTTCATTGGTTTCCAAAGGGTACGGGGTCTCAATTCTCATCATTAGTGGAGGTCCCAGCAGTAGAACTCCCACTGATCTAATAGTTATCCCCTATCCTGTGGAAAGGGATAAACTAGTCACAACCAGAATACCCCTTTACATGTATACACTAAAAGACAGGGCTGTATCGCAAAAAAAAAAAAAAAAAAAAAAGGCATAAAATAGCATTCGCGAAAATCTTTAAATATTTCAAAAACTTTAGAAAAAAATCATATGAAGCTCAAACACTGATGGAAATGCTACTGGATTTTTTTTTAGGATGATTAAAGGCTTCTGGATGTTATTTATTTTATTATCTTATTAGTATATTATTTTAGATTATTTTATCTAATTAGTATATCATTTTATTATTTTTATTTTATTAGTGATTTTTTTTGTATGTTTTTGTAGTGAATTATAACATTGTGTAAAATTTTATTCGTCAAAAATAATTCAGAATTGAAGCCATATTGCAGGTTGTGTTTAACAGAATTTACTAGAAAAGGCTTTATAAATGTACACATATTATTTTTTATTTTTGCAGTAAAGTGCTATCTTTAGGGGATTTTCTATGTGAATGTAAATTTTTAATTTCTCGCTGTAATGTTCATAAGCAAGGAGATTAGAAATATTTTTATTTTGCAAACAATTTTATTGCTTAAAAAAGTTTTCTATTTTTTTTTTTTATTATTGTATTTTGGGACTATAAGACACACCTTGACCATAAAACAACACCTTAGGTTTAGCCAACAGAAAATTAGAAAATAAATATTTTAAAATGTTGCTGGTAGTTTAATAGAGTGAAGGAGTCTATGTCTCTAACTTGGATAGTCTGGGATAGAGGGGGTAATAGTTACAGTCAGCTCCTGTTAATCCTTAGGTGCCATCTTTTGACCATTCAAACAAATAGCAATAGCACATGTGATCACATGATGGGAATATCAACATCACAATAAACCACACGTCACAAAGTACAGTACAATGCAGGACCTACTGTGTAGTTATCATCTTACTAGTCTGACTTCTCCCACTGATGACATCATCAGAGGTCCTACAGCTTTAATAAGCCAGAGCTTTCATATATTTCCCTGCTGCCTGGAGACATTCATCATGGAGAGGGCTGTGTTTCTCATGTTTATCATGAGCTGAATGATCACTCGCTCTCTTCTGCATGTACCGATCAGTGTCGGACAGGGAGAGACAGTAGTTTGCAGAGCTCTCTCATTGATCAGGCACAGTGATCTGCTGGATTATTGAGGAAATAGTCAGGGAAGTCTGGCGCTGCTGGACCAAAGGATGCAGACACTCTCAAGCAAGATTTCTTCCTGCTAAAAAAATGAGTCTTATAGTCCAAAAATATACTGTAATTTACCTTTCCTTTTTATAAATATTTCTTGAAATAAATTGCAGCATTAGTAAAGATATAAGGATAAGCACTCTAGCAATTGGCATATATTTGGCATATATTTAATATAATTTAATAACGGTGTAATCGATTTACAATAAAACAATAATCAATAAGATAAAAATAAAAATATATAAAAATACAATAGTGCTGGTATCAGATGGTTCTAAGGCAATCCTGAATGGAAATGATCGTGACCTGATAGCCTATTGTCCGAAAAACCAAGGGAGGATCCCAAGAGGTGGAATCAGTACGAGTATAAGTCCACACTTTCTAATGATCTATTAGAGTGGATAAAGCATTGCTAGTCCCGTCACATCTGTTGGTGTTGACCAGTGAAACTATATATCACAACGGTATAGTATCTGTCAGCTTTGCAGCTGCTTACCTCTCCTTCATATACCTCCTTAGTCCTACAGAATGCTTCAGACTGGGTAGGAAGGGCTCATCGGGTGCAGCTTTTTTCGGTAATTAAATAACCGGGTTGCCGAACGCTCACCTCTGAACACTCTTGGTCTTACGGTGCAGAGGCAGCGTGTAAAGCCCTTGTTGGTGTGAAGGGCTGGCGTCTCACGTTGCTTTGCTTGGTATCCGCGTTGAATGTTTGCGGGATACTGCCGACGTCACTTCCTGCAATGACGTGTTCCTTCCTGTTATGTCCAATGATTCCGGACTATGGTTTTTCGTTCGTAGAGAATTTTGATTTCCAGCTTTTTAAAAAACCTGTTTGCATGGCCATGCAGTTAAGGAAATTCGGACAGGTGTATGGCGCAGAAACCCAGACGCGTTTCGGGAGTTGTCGCTCTCCCTTCCTCAGTGGTTATGCCATACCTGTCTTAATACACCTTATATACTCTCTCAAATTCTCTTCAAACTCTGGGTCGGACTTTGGATCGGACTTCTGGATATAGTACTTCCGTTTCTATGTGATATGATGTGTGGACTTCTAATTTTCACCGTTTATTTATCAGATCTGTTTCTTTTTTAAGAAATCCCTGATTCAGTATTCATGGATTTCTTTTAGTTAGTTTTTGTTGTTTTTTTGCGTCCTTTCAGTCTTTTATATTTTGATCGATTTCCCAATATTAGGTAGATACCACATCACTATAGACAGTCTGTTTAAAACCGTGAATGATTATATATGCCATTCTAATTTTGGGTTACATACTATTCATTAAATATATCAAACATAGAGATATATACGAATAATAAAATGAACATATGTAATATGATTAATAATAACATATATGTGATAATAAAAAATGATAATGATAAACATAATATTATTAAAAATGAGATAACAAATAAAACAACAAATGATGGATGCTGGCACAATATCCATAATTGAAAAAGCATCTCCAAACGTAATGGTGTTAACATTGAAGCTTGTAATGGCACCATTAATGAAGGACCTCCATTCCCAATTGGTCCATAACTGGTTGGTCCATAGTTTTCGGCTCAAGAAATTTTTATAAAAAATATAAAAAATATAAAAATATATGAAAAATATATATATATAGAAAAAATATATATAAAACATACCCTTACAAGAACCCAAAAAGTTCCAACTCTGAATTGAGTCCCGATGGTAACAAGCTACCGAATTCATATATTTTTCTCGACTCTCTCCTGGACATTTGTTTGATATAGTTGCCTCCTCTCCAGTGCTGGTCCACCTTTTCCAGTGCCGTAAAGACGAGACTGGCTGGGTCACTATTGTGGACCTCCCTATAATGTTTAGATAGGGAATGTTTGTCATAACCTTTCTTGATGTTGGCTATGTGTTCAGCCAGTCTCGTCTTTAATAACCGTTTGGTTCTGCCGATGTATTGTCTATTGCATGGGCACTGGATCAGGTAGACCACACCGGTAGAGTTGCATGTGAGGCAATCTTTAATATCCCAAACAAATGTATTTTGTGTAGACGGGACTGTAGTGGTCTTACGGGGTTTATTGTTAATTCTACACGCGATACATTTGCCGCATTTAAAAAATCCTTTTAAGTCCATCCAGGTTCCCATCATTGTTCTTTTTTTCTCTCTAGATTTCACAGAAGGAGCTATTGTGATACCCAGATTAGGTGCCCTGGTGAATATAACTTTTGGAGATGTAGGTAAGAGATGGCCTATTGTCCTATCATTTAATATATGGTGCCAGTGGGACTTCACTATTTTCTGTATTTTTCTATGATCATCATTAAAGGGGAGAATGATTCTATTACTAATCAGATCATTTGTCTGGGAAGTTTGCAATATTTTGCTCCTGGTTTCCATTTTATTCTCAAAAAAGGTCTGTCTGTCTAGTCCCCTAACTTTTTCCAATGCTTTTTGCACCACTTCATCTGGATAATCCTTCTCCCGAAATAATTGACACATTCCAGCTGCCTCCTCCTCAAAACGTGAATCTTCTGTACAGTTCCTCCTGACCCTACGAAATTGGCCGGTCGGGATGTTATCAAGCCATCTTGGGAGGTGGCAGCTGGAATATTGAATAAAGCCATTTCTGTTTGTCGGTTTAAAGAAAGTATGGCAGACAAATCGATTGAGTTGTTTCCTGATCACCAGATCAAGGAATTCAGTCTCCTCCTTGATCATAGCATTGAAGACCAGATTGAGTTGGTTCTCATTGATCTCCTTCAAAAAGAGGTCAAGACCATCCTTTCCACTTCTCCAAATAAACACCACATCATCGATGTAGCGACGCCATAGGGCCAGGTCCGTCCCCAGCCTGGGTGTGATGTAATGATGTTCCCATTCTGCCAAGAATAGATTGGCGTAGCTGGGGGCGAACCTGGTCCCCATGGCCGTCCCACACTTCTGCAGGTAATATACACCCTCAAAACAAAAATAATTGTGGTCGAGGATGTATCTTATACCATCGATGATGAACTGAGTATGGGTTTCCTCTAACTCTCCCTCTCTTTCTATTTGTTTTCGCACTGCGATCATTCCCTGTTGATGGTCAATGGAGGTATAGAGGGATTGTATATCTAGGGTCCCCATGATCCACTCTGGTTGGACGTCCAGATGTTCTAATGTCTGGATGATGTTAGTAGTGTCTCTAATATAGGATCTTGTTTTTTTCACTATAGGCTGTAATTGTGTGTCTATGTACCTGGACAAGTTTGAGGTGATGGACTCAATGCCCGAAACTATAGGTCGGCCAGGAGGGTTTTCGAGATCTTTGTGTATCTTGGGCAGACAGTAGAAGACCGGAAGTCTTCCCTGTGTGCCCAAGATAAACTCAAATTCCTGCTGCGATATCAATTTCTGCTCAAGACCCTGCATGCAGTAATCCTTTAATTCAATGTCAAATTCCTTGAAGGGGTCATTTTTTAGTCTCTTATACGTTTTCTCATCTCCAAGTTGTCTAAGACACTCACTGTTGTATTTCATAGTATCCAGTATAACTACAGCTCCCCCCTTATCCGCTGGGCGTATAGTGATTGATTCCTTCTTCTGGAGAGATTTCAGTGCTGCGACTTCTTGTTTTGTTAAGTTGTCTCGATAAGTGGGTCTGATTTTAAGTTTTCTTATTTCGTCCTCCACATTCTTTTGGAATACTGCCATTTCTCGGCTTATTTCATTCCTTGGGAACATGGTAGATCTCTTTTTGAGGCCTGAATCAGCCCTCCCAAGATCTTTTTGTGTGGGATTTATTTGGTCCTTATTTTGAATATCGTTTCTTATTATCGGGTTCTTCAAAAAATGTTTTTTAAGACAGATGTTTCTAATGTATTTTTGTATACCTATATAGGTTGAGAATTTGTCGATTTTCTGGGTAGGGGCAAATTTCAAACCCTTTTCTAATAACTTAGTTTGTGCTGTAGTGAGTGTGACCGAGCTCAAATTAATAATTGATGTTAAACTATCTATCTGTGTCTCGTGTATGATGACTCTTTTCCTCTTACTCCTTCTCGTCTTTCGGGTTCGTCTGTGTATCTGTGGTACTTGTGTCTTGAATTTTCCCCGTGATTTGTTGTGGATTGTGATTGATAATTCTTTCTCTGTGTATTGTGATATTGGTTGGTGTTTTTCTGTGTGTGTAGATGTCTCTGTCTCAGATTGTATTGGTGTTTGTACGACTCCTGATTGTGCGGAGGTGTTTGCTCTCTGTGTCTTATTCTTGTCCTGTGGTGAGCTGGAGTGTGGTCTAAAAAAGGCTGGTCAGAAAGTTGTTCATATCTGTTACTCACTATTCCAGCATAATTATTCTGTATACTATCCCTTGTGTCTACTTCTCTCGGGGGAATTACCCTCTGTGATAAAGTTGAATGATCCCCAAATTCTTCTATTTGTGGGTTCTTATATGTGTTCAAGTGTTTCTTTGTTTTTTTATTTATAATCTCGTTCTCTATTTTATCTAATCCCCTACATATTCTTTCTTGCCAGATATCAAACTCCTCATTTCTCGGTAATTTATCTATTTGTTCTTTTAGTTCTTCAATTTTTTTATTTAGATCCCCTAATATCTCTGTTCTCCTTTTAATAATTAGTTTGACAAGTGAGATAGAATGGTTGAGTAGGAGTGTATTCCACTCCTCCTCAAATGTCTCACATATCAAATCTTGGGCTGGGGTTTTATATAGCATAAATCCTTTGGGAACTCTTTGATGTTCTATATAAAATTGAAGTGATCTTATTTCCCAATGTTGTCTAAGTTGCTTATGTAGCAAACCTTCAAGATCTCTAAATAAATCCACCATATTCTTATCGCTTGTTATTGTGCCATAATCCACATCATTGAATTTAAAAGTATCCGCTTTAGTTTTTTTATTTTGAATATGATGCCAAATGTCCATAGTGCTAAATGGAGGATTAATAAATTGCAGCATTAAAAGAATATTAAAATTATAAATGAATAAACTTAATCAGCAAAGATGTAAATATTTTTAGATTAGAGATTAATACATAAATAATTTCTTGAATTTTATGTATCAATCCGCTAAATAAACCTAAAAAATAAATCTTAATAAATTGAATTATAAACTAATAACAAATATAATAAATGAATATTGGAATCTCTCCTGTTTTTAGGGTAAAAGTTTTAGTAAGTTCACATACATTAGGGGGGTGTTCTCTCAAAGACAGTATGTGATAAAATAGAAAATCTACCACTGAAAATCTAGAAGTGGTCTTTTTTTATAGAGGTGGTCTTTTGGAGCCGTTTGACTTTACATCTAATGCATCTTGAAGGCAACTGTGTTTGACTATAAATGATGAAAATATGAAAGTCTACTTTGGTTTCCATGTTTTTCCAGCACCAACAATTGGCCGATGAGGTGACCTGTTTCCCCTTTCTCTCCAGTTCCTTCCAGGACCCTCCATCACAGTTTTCTTACATATGAAGGATAAGTTCCAAACCAGACCATATTCCATTTGCCTCTTGAAGACACAATGAACCTAAGGATTCTATTTTGAATTAATAAAGATTAAACTTTTTATGATTTCTTTTGTGGGTCTGACGGCCCAGTACAACTCATAATCTAAAGATGGAAATCATAGAGGAGAAAGACAATGACCTTATAGATCAAGCAAAAATGCCATCAATTTCATTAAATAAATCTAGCAAATAAAAAATATGAAATAGATCAGTTTCAAAATTTATGATGTGCGTCCATATATAGACTATTTGAGTACAAGCTTAGTAACATATAGATTTTCTTACCATCTGTCTTCATGCTTCAATGGTTCAAAAATATTGGAAAAAGGTATGAGTGGAAATCATGTTTTGGGGCACATTACCCATTTAGGTTGATGTTAAAACATTTTTGACTTGGACTATCGTTAAATTATTTGATCTACTGTTAATCAGTAGTCATCTTAAAAAATGGAAATGAATAATCTGACAGAAAAATAAAAAATTTCAAAAATGGTGGCCTTGAGCCCTACATTGTTCTAATTTCTAAGATTTTTTTATTTATTTTTGCCATTAATTGATGCTCTGACTGACTAGAACTGATATGGAAATCATCAACAGCACTGAGATCAAGGAATTTATCCTCCTGGGACTATCAGAAAATCCAAAGATACAGGTCATTTTGTTCCAATTATTTTTGTTATTGTACATGTCAACTGTTCTTGGTAATTTGTTGCTTATTGTCGCAGTGAGAACAGACCATCGTCTGCACCACTCTATGTACTTCTTCCTCTCAAATCTCTCCTTCCTGGACATCTGCTACACCTCAATCATTGTACCCAAGATGTTGGTGAACATCGCCATATCTTCCAAAAACATCTCCTTTGCCGGCTGCCTTCTTCAGGTTTATTTCTACCTTTTTATGGGGGAAACGGAGTGTATCCTGTTGGCTTTCATGGCATTTGACCGATATGTTGCCATCTGTACCCCCTTACATTATAACTTGATTATGAACACAGTCTCTTGTCTTAGGATGATCTGCATCTCCTGGGTCATTGGTTGTATAATCTCCTCCATTGATATATATTTTATCTATCAGTTGAGGTTCTGTGGACCCGTCACCATTGACCACTTCTTCTGTGAAACTCCCTCATTGCTACAATTAGCCTGCAACGACATCTCATCAAATAACATCGTAGCAATAGTTGGTGGCTCCATATTACTTATCATTCCCGTATGTCTTATTCTTTTTTCTTACGTGCAAATTTTTTTAGTTCTTGTTAAAGTCGGCTCTCGAAGGTACAAGACCTTTTCTACATGTGTGTCGCATCTCATTGTAGTCACCATCTTCTATGGGACTGCTACATTCATGTATATGAAGCCAAGGTATTCAGCTACAGAGGTCGCGGACAAGATGGTGTCTGTTTTTTACACAGTTGTCACTCCCATGTTAAACCCTTTAATATACAGTCTTAGAAATAAGGACGTACGAAGAGCTCTGAGACAGATGAAGAAACACTGCTCCGTAATAACATTATAAGTGATGGTCCCTTACTGAATGTTACAGGTTCATTTATTTTAACTAGCGTTGACTCAAATTCACATTAATCCTGTAAAATATTACACCCAAATGCAAATGTAGGGGTCCTGTTCTTGCCTGGTTTGATACAGATGACCAGAATGTGTATTGTCATGTTATGTAATGTACTCAGTAAAACTATGTATGGATGGCACAGTTGGGGTTAACAATCCTGGCTCAGCCCTTGTAGGAGGTTAGGTGTTGGCTGGCCCCACCTCTAACCTTGGGAGAGTCTAGACTGGAGTTTGTGGAGAGAGGAGGCTCTGTCTTATTCTCAGGACCAAAACGCTACAGAAACTCATGATCTCTGCATGAGCAACAGAAGGACGGAGGAGAAAACCAAAGGAGAGAACTAGAGAACCTATTGTCTACATGGCTGAGCATTGGAGTCAGTCAGGTAACCTGCTACCAAAAGCTGTTAAGACTTTACTGCAGCGAGTGACACTCTTAAGGCACCCTTCACACCTGGATACGACTTGGCCAGTCATACCACTAAAACCTTGTATCTCACAGTGGACACTACGGCCACCGTTACATAAGTACTATTGCCATAGGTTTTGTTGAAGGAGATTTGAGCAAGATGGAGAGGAGAGAGGGCCATAACTCCAATCCTTACCTAATCACATATGCTGCTGTCTGGTAGAGAATTGTCGTGTGTACATTTGGAACTGGGACTGCTATAATTGGATGTACTACAACTCCAGTTTTGCACTTAAGAAAAGAGATGTTTATTCCTTCAAATCTGGCCAGGTTACTGACTCCTACACCATATGCCAGCCATTGCACTCTACATGCTCTGCCTTGCGCCAGTACAAACACTTAACATCACGGACACCCCAACTATAATCAGGCAGGAGCCCCAAAACCAGGGACCAGACCCTTAAAGAGACAATTGTGCTACCACAAAGACTCCTTGTGGGTGTCAACACTAACCCCAGTTTACTGTGAAGGCCAGGAAACGTGCCATCAGCTGCACACCAGCCCAGAAGGTGTTCATCAGCCATCTTGGATCTGTGCTTCCAGCACTGAAGCTCCACCCTCCTTCGGAGCAGGAGACAAGGGATTACGACCAGCAGAGGAGCAGGTGGTCCTCGTCTCTTATGGTTAAGGCACCTTCAGCCTAATCCTGCTTTCTTATTTTGTAAACAAAAAGGCTTCCAATAAGCCCGACTCTTGAGGAACAAGAGCAGGAGAAGACGACTAAGACGTTCAATGCTTTCAGCCGACATCTTGGCCATCATCATCTGATAACACCAATTTGTGCCTGGAGCAGAGAGAAAAGATGGAACCTGCTGCCAGAACCCGCTGTCCTGGAAGACCTGGCAGATGGACCATGGAAAGCTCCTATATGGAGTTCCAGACAGAATTGTCAGCCTGGTCAGACCCGGGGGTGGGAAACCAAAGAAGAGACTGAAACGTGACCTAAGGTACTTGAGACCAGTTGTTCAAGTAACTTTTAAGTATGTACCCATCGCCATGAACTCTAATGTTATCTGATCCACAATGTGCCCTGGTTTTGTGTTTCCATGGACTCTAGTGTTACAAGAGCCATACTCCCAGGATTTGTTTTCACAATTTGCCTTGCTGTCAGGATATGAACATATTTGAGATCATGTAGCTAGTTGGATAGCCATCCTATTCTATGGGCTGTCATTTGGGACTTAAATTTTCTTGACACTGTGGTAGTTAATTAATGTTAGTTAACTAATGTTAATGTCATGCATATGCTTTAACCCTTTTTCTATGCAGCTGAAGGACAATTGAAGAGAGCCATCTGCATCTCTGAGCATATGCATCCTACTGCTACAGATGGATCCACCAACCCGAGAATATCTTGGCTTTCAATAAGGGTGTGTGCAGTACCCCATACCAGGTGGTATCTGCAAATGGTTTGTTATGTAATATATTGATACTTATTGTCATGTTATGTAATGCACACAGTATAACTAAGTACGGATGGCACCACCAGGGTTAAAAATCCTGGCTCAACATTTGTAGAAGGTTAGATATGGGCTGGCCCCACCCCTAACCTTAGGAGAGTCTAGACTGGAGTTTGGAAGAGAAGGAAGCTGAGAATTATGCTCCCCTGGTCAGTCATATCAGAAAAACCCTGTACGCCGCAGTGGACACTACAGCCACCATTACATGAGTACTATTGACCAACATAGGTACTGTTTGAGGACATTTTAGAAAGATCATGAGAAAAGAGAGCTATAACTTCCATCCTTGCCTACATCCATACACTTCTATCTGCACTAAGAACAGTTGGAACTGTGTCTACTATAATTGGATGTCCTACAACTCACATTTTGCACTTAAGTAAAGAGAGGCGTTTACTCTGAATTTGGCCAGGTTACTGCCTCCTGCACCACACGCTGGCCATTGCACTCCATGAACCCTGCCTTGCACCAATACGAACAATTTTGTATAGTGCTGTACAACCTCTCTGTAACTGCGGCTACTATATCAGCCCCAGTTAGAGGAGAAATCAACCATAAGAAAAAAATAACTCATGTTAAATATTCCACAAAGATCTTGTAGGAACTTATGGGTGGCACAAAGTGTAAAGAAAAAAAAGTAAAAAAATGAAAGTGTAAGAAAAATAAGGACAAAATAAAAAATAATTTAAAAAAAGCAGCACTTGCCTCATCGCTGCTTCCAATGGGACTCGTAAATCAAGTCTATTCTCTATTTCCTCATAAAGTGATTGCCAGAATTGGTTCATCCGTCCTAGAACCAGAAGAGATGAGGAAAACCCGCAGCTAGACAACTACAACCTGGACAAGACGTCAGATCTCATCTTAGGCCGGGTTCGCATCATCGTTTTGTTTTCCTTTCTTCTGAACCGCCAGAACAGAATAATTTTTTTTTTAAACGGTTCCTTTATTTTAAGTATCTGTTGTGCGTATTTTGCATTTGCTTTTGTCAGTTCCGTCAGAGATCCGTTATTTTATACGAGAGAGAAAGTCCTGCATGCAGACAAAAACAGATGCAAAATTAGCACAATGGATGCTCAAAATAAAGGATCTGACGGATCAGAAGAACGGAAAACAAAACGGTGATGCAAACCCGGCCTACTTCATCAGTCCCCAGCCTATGAATCACTTTAAACTGTGCCACCATGTGACTAAAACACTTACCCTAAGTTCACACTTGCGCGTTTTACAGCGCGTTCGAACGCGCTGAAAAACTCCCGATGCATAAACAAGTTCTTGAGCTTCTTTGGGGCGTTTTGTCGCGCGTTCCCGTACATAGACTTTCGGGAACGCGCAACAATGGGTGTTCGCTTGTCTCTGTATGCACGATTGCAAACGCCCGTACAATCGCGCATACAGAGCGCTCCTTTCAGAACGCTCAGGTGTGAACCCAGGGTTAGACACTTTACCTAACCCCTTTAGGACACGGCCTTATTTCACCTTAAGGACCCAGCTATTTTTTGCAAATCTGACCAGTGTCACTTTAAGGGCTCTTTCACACCTGCGTTCTTGTCTTCCGGCATAGAGTTCAGTCGTCGGGGCTCTATGCCGGAAGAATCCTGATCAGTTTTATCCTAATGCATTCTGAATGGAGAGAAATCCGTTCAGGATGCATCAGGATGTCTCCAGTTCCGGAACGGAACGTTTTTTGGCCGGAGAAAATACTGCAGCATGCTGCGCTTTTTGCTCTGGCCAAAAATCCTGAAGACTTGCCGCAAGGCCGGATCCGGAATTAATGCCAATTGAAAGGCATTGATCCGGATCCGGCCTTAAGCTAAACGTCGTTTCGGCGCATTGCCGGATCCGACGTTTAGCTTTTTCTGAATGGTTACCATGGCTGCCGGGACGCTAAAGTCCTGGCAGCCATGGTAAAGTGTAGCGGGGAGCGGGGGAGCAGTATACTTACCGTCCGTGCGGCTCCCGGGGCGCTCCAGAGTGACGTCAGGGCGCCCCAAGCGCATGGATCACGTGATCACATGGCACGTCATCCATGCGCATGGGGCGCTCTGACGTCATTCTGGAGCGCCCCGGGAGCCGCACGGATGGTAAGTATACCGCTCCCCCGCTCCCCACTACTACTATGGCAACCAGGACTTTAATAGCGTCCTGGCTGCCATAGTAACACTGAACGCATTCTGAAGACGGATCCGTCTTCAAATGCTTCCAGCACACTTGCGTTTTTCCGGATCCGGCGTGTAATTCCGGCAAGTGGAGTACACGCCGGATCCGGACAACGCAAGTGTGAAAGGGCCCTAAGTGGTGATATCTTTAAAACGCTTTGACTTATCCAGGCCATTCTGAGATTGTACTTCATGACGCTGGTAAAATGAAGTAAAAAAAAATAATAATGTATTTATAAAAAAAATACCAAATTTACCAAACAATTTAAATTGTAGATTTCCAAGTTTCAATTTCTCTACTTCTATAATACATAGTAATACCTCCAAAAATAGTTATTACTTTACATTCCCCATATGTCTACTTGATGTTTGGATCATTTTGGAAATTATATTTTATTTTTTGGGGATGTTTTTGGGTAGGGTATAATTTTTGCGGGATGAGATGACGGTTTGATTGGCACTATTTTGGGGTGCGTGTGACTTTTTGATCGCTTGCTATTACACTTTTTGTGATGTAAGGTGACAAAAAATGGCTTTTTTTACACCGTTTTTATTTATATTTTTTTACAGTATTCACCTGACAGGTTAGATCATGTGATATTTTTATAGAGCAGGTTATTACGGACGCTGCAATACCTAATATGTATACTTTTTTTAATTCATGTAAGTTTTACACAATGATTTCATTTTTGAAGCAAAAAAAATCATGTTTTAGTGTTTCCATAGTCTGAGAGACATAATTTTTTCAGTTTTTGGGTAGGGTCTCATTTTTTGCTAGATGAGATGACGGTTTGATTGGCACTATTTTAAGGTGCATATGACTTTTTGATCGATTGCTATTACACTTTTTGTGATGTAAGGTGACAAAAAATGGTTTATTTAGCATTTTTTATTTTTTACGGTGTTCATCTGAGGGGTTAGGTCATGTGATATTTTTATAGAGCCGGTCGATACGGATGCGGCGATACCTAATATGTATACTTTTTATTTATTTACGTACGTTTTACACAATAACAGTTTTTTTAAAACAAAAAAAATTATGTTTTAGTGTCTCCATATTCTGAGCCATAGTTTTTTCATTTTTTGGGCAATTATCTCAGGTTGGAGCTCATTTTTTGCGGGATGAGGTGACGGTTAGATTGGTACTATTTTGGTGGGCAAACGCCTTTTTGATCGCTTGCTGTTGTACTTTTTGTAATGTAAGGTGACAAAAAAAGGTTTATTTAGCACAGTTTTTATGTTCATCTGAGGGGTTAGGTCATGTGATATGTTTATAGAGCCGGTCAATACGGACGCGGCGATACCTAATATGTATACTTTTTTTGCCCCCTATTTTTTACCTTTTTTTTATTTTATTTTTTTACTTTATTTGGGGAAAATGACTTTTTTGTTTATTTTTACTTGAAACTTTTAATTTTTTGGGGGGAAAACTTTAATTTTTCAACTTTTTTTCACTTTATTTTTTGTCCCACTTTGGAAATTAAACTTTTGGGGGTCTAATCCCTTTACTATGCATTCCAATACTACTGTATTGGAATGCATTGGCTATATGAGTAATACAGTGAGTATTACTCATACAGTTTCCAGCCTGTGAGATCCAGGGGGCTGGATCTCACAGGCTCGTCACCGGAAGGCAGCGCGATGTCTTCCTTAGGCATCGCACTGCCTTCCATGCCATCGGGTCCCCTCTACGGCCGCATGGGGATGTGATGGCATCTCCGATCACGCCCGCAACCACAGGTAAAAGCCGCAAACCGAAGGACTGAATTGACCCGCGGTTTGCAGTGATCGCTGACACGGGGGGGTCATGGGACCCCCCCGCGCATTTAACCAAGGTGCCAGCTCAATGATTTGAGCAGGCACCGGGTTCCGATCACTGCCCGCTGGGTGGCGGTGATCGGAACTATACATGACGTACCGGTACCCAATGTTAATAATATGCCAAATCAGATCTCAAATCAGACCCCAAATGTTAATAAGACCCCATTCCGACCTCAGCTCAGACCACTAATGTAAAAAAAAACAATCAGACCTCAGATCAGAGCCCCAATGTTAATAAGACCCCATTCAGACCTCAGCTAAGACCAGTAATGTAAAAGACCCCCATTCAGACCTCAGATCAGACCCCAATGTTAATAAGACCCCCAAACGGACCTCAAATCAGACCCCCAATGTTAATGAGACCCCAATCAGACCTCAGCTCAGACCAGAAATGTGTAAGACCTCCATTCAGATCTCAGATCAGAGCCCCAATGTTAATAAGAACCCATTTAGACCTCAAATTAGACCCCCAATGTTAATAAGAACCCCAATCAGACCTCAGATCAGACCCCCAATGTTTATAATACCCCAATCAAACCTCAGCTCAGACCCTCAATGTTATTAAGACGTCCAATCAGACCTCAGATCAGAGCCCCAATGTTAATAAGACTTCAGCTCAGACCAGTAATGTGAAATACCTCCATTCAGACCTCCAATGTTAATAAGAACCCATTCAGACCTCAAATTAGACCTCCAATGTTAATAGGACCCCATTCAGACCTCAGATCAGAGCCCCAATGTTAATAAGACATCCAATCAGACCTCAGATCAGACCCCCAATGTTAGTAAGAACCCATTTAGACCTCAAATTAGACCCCCAATGTTAATAAGACCCCCCAATCAGACCTCAGATCAGACCCCCAATGTTTATAAGACCCCAATCAGACTTCAGCTCAGATCCTCAATGTTAATAAGATGCCCAATCAGACCTCAGATCAGAGCCCCAGTGTTAATAAGACCCCATTCAGACCTCAGCTAAGACCAGTAATGTGAAAGACCCCATTCAGACCTCAGATCAGACCCCAATGTAAATGACCCCCAATCAGACCTCAGCTCAGACTCCCTAATGTGAAAAAACCCTATTCAGACCTCAGATCAGACCCCTATTTGAATGACCACCAATCAGACCTCAGATCAGAGCCCCAATGTGAATAAGACCCCATTCAGACCTCAGCTAAGACCAGTAATGTGAAAGACCCCAGTAATGTGTAAATAACCCCCAATCAGACCTCAGATCAGACCCCCAATGTGAATTACCCCTAATAAGATCTCAGATCAAACCCCCAATGTGAATAATCCCCATTCAGACCCCCATGCTTAGAGCAGACAAAATAAAATCAACTTACCTCCTGCTCTGGACGCCGCCACCTCTACTGACATCCAGCACTCTTCCTGTTCTTCCTGCCGCACAATCACAGCACAGCGAGAGGAAGACCAGGAAGCGGTGAGTACAGAGCCCAGGGAGTGCTGCATTCACCACTTCCCAATCCTGCTGTACTAATGAGCGTTTCCATAATAGAATAGCTCATTAGTAATTGCCCCATAAGACGCACTGACCAGGGCTGTGGAGTCGGAGTCGGAGTCGAGGAGTCGGAGTCGGAGTCAATTTTGGGTACCTGGAGTCGGAGTCGGAGTCGGCAAAAAATGAACCGACTCCGACTCCGACTCCTACTAAATTTAAATTGGAATAAAAAAATAAAAAAGCAAGTTTAAATGTCCGAATTCATAAACAGTTATAATTAATGACTTCTCTACTGTAAGAATAAAGGTCAATGCATGCAGTGCCTCACGTAACCGCAAAACAAACGCGTTCAGTGATGTGAAGAAGCATGCTTTTCATATGTTTCACTATATGGCACGCAATGCACAATTAGGAGTGGCAATACATATACTTTCCATTGTGTTGTGTTCTGATGTTACAGGGAACACAATGCCCATGGTTTACCTGCCTCTCACTGATAAGGGATTAAGTAAATATGTGTTTTGCAGGACTAGAGACACTTGTATAAGTGAAGGGAATGGAGGGTCAATAGTTCAAGACTGAAGCTGTAAACCATGGATGTCAAACTCATGGCCCTCCAGATGTTGCAAAACTACAACTCCTATCATTCCCTGATAGCTGTAGTATGCCCAGGCATGATGGGAGTTGTAGTTTTGCAACAGCTGGAGGGCCACGAGTTTGACATCCCTGCTGTAAACCATTGGAAAAACTGCTGTCATTCAGCTAAGGCTATAAAACGTGTAAACTCAGAATGTTATCTTAAACTTTAAACATGACTATGGGATTCTTCTAGGGAAATCATGTTTTAAAATAAATGTCCCTTCTTGGATCCTCCCACTGCCCTGTCTTCAGCAGAAGATCAGCACACAAAGGAGAAGGCAGCAGCTTCTGCCCAACTACCTCTCTGTGCTAGAAGAGCTTAGAAGAACTTCTTTCTTTCCTTCAAGGAATGTATAAAATACATTTGCATATTAAATACAGAGGAGTCGGAGTCGGGGAGTCGGAGTCGGAGTCGGAAGTACAAAAAACTGAGGAGTCGGAGTCGGAGCATTTATCTACCGACTCCACAGCCCTGGCACTGACATTTTCCCCCACTTTGGGGGGAAAGAGGGCATATTTTAGGTTGAAAACTAAAGTGTGTGTATATATGTACAGTGGGGGAAATAATTATTTGACCCCTCACTGATTTTGTAAGTTTGTCCAATGACAAAGAAATGAAAAGTCTCAGAACAGTATCATTTCAATGGTAGGTTTATTGTAACAGTGGCAGATAGCACATCAAAAGGAAAATCGAAAAAATAACTTTAAATAAAAGATAGCAACTGATTTGCATTTCATTGAGTGAAATAAGTATTTGAACCCTCTAACAAAAAAAGACTTAATACTTGGTGGAAAAACCCTTGTTTGCAAGCACAGAGGTCAAACGTTTCTTGTAATTGATGACCAAGTTTGCGCACATTTTAGGAGGAATGTTGGTCCACTCCTCTTTGCAGATCATCTCTAAATCCCTAAGGTTTCGAGGCTGTCTCTGTGCAACTCTGAGCTTGAGCTCCCTCCATAGGTTTTCGATTGGATTAAGGTCCGGAGACTGACTAGGCCACTCCATGACCTTAATGTGCTTCTTCTTGAGCCACTCCTTTGTTGCCTTTGCTGTATGTTTTGGGTCATTGTCATGCTGGAACACCCATCCACGACCCATTTTCAGTTTCCTGGCAGAGGGAAGGAGGTTGTCGCTCAGGATTTCACGATACATGGCTCCGTCCATTTTCCCGTTTATGCGAATAAGTTGTCCTGTGCCCTTAGCAGAAAAACACCCCCAAAGCAAAATGTTTCCACCCCCATGCTTGACGGTGGGGACGGTGTTTTGGGGGTCATAGGCAGCATTTTTCTTCCTCCAAACACAGCGAGTTGAGTTAATGCCAAAGAGCTCTATTTTGGTCTCATCAGACCACAGCACCTTCTCCCAGTCACTCTCTGAATCATTCAGGTGTTCATTGGCAAACTTCAGACGGGCCTGCACATGTGCCTTCCTGAGCAGGGGGACCTTGCGAGCCCTGCAGGATTTTAATCCATTGCGGTGTAATGTGTTTCCAATGGTTTTCTTGGTGACTGTGGTCCCTGCTAATTTGAGGTCATTAACTAACTCCTCCCGTGTAGTTCTAGGATGCTTTTTCACCTTTCTCAGAACCATTGACACCCCACGAGGTGAGATCTTGCGTGGAGCCCCAGAGCGAGGTCGATTGATGGTCATATTGTGCTCCTTCCATTTTCGAACAATCGCACCAACAGTTGTCACCTTCTCTCCCAGCTTCTTGCTAATGGTTTTGTAGCCCATTCCAGCCTTGTGCAGGTCTACAATTTTGTCTCTGACATCCTTGGACAGCTCTTTGGTCTTTCCCATGTTGCAGAGTTTGGAGTCTGCTTGATTGATTGATTCTGTGGACAGGTGTCTTTTATACAGGTGACTAGTTAAGACAGGTGTCCTTAATGAGGGTGACTAATTGAGTAGAAGTGTCTAACCACTCTGTGGGAGCCAGAACTCTTAATGGTTGGTAGGGGTTCAAATACTTATTTCACTCAATGAAATGCAAATCAGTTGCTATCTTTTATTTAAAGTTATTTTTTCGATTTTCCTTTTGATGTGCTATCTGCCACTGTTACAATAAACCTACCATTGAAATGATACTGTTCTGAGACTTTTCATTTCTTTGTCATTGGACAAACTTACAAAATCAGTGAGGGGTCAAATAATTATTTCCCCCACTGTATATACAACACTTCTCTATTTTTTGTTCTATTAAAAGCAGAGTGTAGTTGAGGATTTATAAAATAACCACTGAATCCCAAGTACCGAAATATCATCATAAGGAAAGGTTTTACCTTCTTTACAATAATGCAATAAAAACTAACCCACATGATTCCCAAAAAGACCACTCAGATAATTTAACCCCTTCAAGATGAAACCTATTTTCATTTTAGCATTTTCATTTTTTCCTCCCCGCGTTCCATGAGCCGTAACTTTTTTAGTTTTCAGTTCACACAGCCTTTGCGGGATAAGCTATATTTTATAATGGCCCCATTTAATTTTCCATGTCTTGAATTGAAAAATGGGGAAACAATTCTTTGTGGGGTGAAATTTAAAACAATCAGTATGTGCTAAAAATGACAGGATGTCCTTATTCTGAGGGCCAGTATGATTATGATGATACCAGATTTGCATAGTTTTTATCTTGTTTTACTACTTAAAAAAAAAAAAACTTGGAAAAAAGAATCTAAATTTTCCTTGCATCATCTTAACTTTTTTAAATTCCCATCCACGGAGTAGCATGAGGGCTTGTTTTTGGCTGAACCAACTGTAGTTTTTATTGGTACCATACGAATTTTTGACCACTGTTATTAAATTTTTTAGGGGGACAAGTTGACTTAAAAATGGCAAATTGTGTGCTTTAATTTTTTTTTTTACATTATAGTGTACACTGCACAGGACAAATATTTTTATACTTTAATAGTTCTGACATTTTTAGATGCGGCAATACCGTTTATTTATGATTTGAGGTTTTAATATTTTTATAGTTTTTCAGGGTAACCAATCGGAGACCTGTGATTTCACTGCTGGGGCTCTGATCGGAATACAGAGGAAACCGCATCCCGCTGCCTGAATTCACAGATGCCGCAGTCACTTTTGAACGAGGCATATGAAGGGTCAAATGACCGGGATCGGCATCATCGCCTTTCCCCCTCAGACAAGATAATCATTTTAATTAGAGATGAACGAAGTTATAAAAAACTTTGATTCGACTGCTTCGCCCAAGTTCACAAAGAAATAATTTGCCACGAATCGCAATTCCATTGAACCCCTCAGATGTCATGTTCAACACGGATCGTGGCAATGGAAAAAAAATAATATATACATACATCATCCATTTCCTTGCGGAGAGGCCACCGCGTCCATCTTAATTGAAGATGTGCCAAATCACCGATGACATTACCACACCCGGCCAGCGTGATGATGCGGTGACGCCATCATGTCCGCGTACAGGAGATTTGACGTGTTTTCTTCAATTAAGATGGCCGTGATGGCACCTCTGCGAGCAAATTGAAGAGGCGAGTATGTTTTTGGTTTTTTATACTGCCATTTCTTGAAAAAAGTATTTGTTACCACAAAGCACCAGGAGATTCTGCTTTGTAGTGAATCGAATTTTTCCTGAAATTTAGATCAAATTTAAGTACAGCCACCTTTCCTTTGAAGCAAATGTAAAAAGTGTTTATTTGGCATTGGCAAAAATAGGGGGTAAGGGGGATCTCTGTTCTTCTTATAGGTAGGAGTCCCATAGTCCCCTACCTATCAGTCGCTTATGACATTTCATGTACATGCGCTCCAACCTTAACTGCAAAGGCTTGAATTCAAGAAAATGGGCAACCTTAGGGTTACATCCCCATGGCTTTTGCACTACTTTTTTGCAGTGCGGACCATCGGATGCGGATCGCAAACTCCATTCAAGTGCCCGTGGTTGGTGCCCATGCATTGTGGACAGCAGTACGGACACAGGTCAACAATGGCCGTTTGCATGAGGCCTAAGTGCCTGGAAGCTACATGACCTTTGGTGGTTGTGCATAGCCTGATCCCTCTGTTTTGGATTTGGAGTGGTAAGGTAACCTGATGTATAGTTAGCGCCCAGATGGCCAAGGTGATTTACCTTGTTTGTCATGTACATATGGATGCTTAAAAGTTAATATTGAACTTGGATATCCTGTGTTGTTTGGACAAAAATTTAAGTTGTTTGGACTTTTAACCCCCGAAATCTGTAAGTCTGTCATGGCCTACCCCACCACAAGCACCAGTTCACATCCACAAGTAACTGAGGCCAGGACGCCTGGAACAGTGGCAACATGGACCTCCATAGAAAAAATGGCTCCAATTCAAACCCACAAGAAGCCAATGCCAGAGCACATGGCACTACTGAAATGCCATTGTAACAGTAGACCACTGGTAGAGGTCATCTATGGAACATGACATATTTCCACATAAGGTCTATTCCAGTTTTACATTGTACTTAAAATTTATCATTGACTATAAACAAAATCCTCTTAGGCTCAACCAGATGTAATGGCCCGGAATTGTGGGACTACCATTAATTAAGTCTCAGAAGAGTAGTTATCATTGACTATAAACAAAATTCTCTTGGGCTCAACAAGTCCTAATGGCCCAGAATTGTGGGACCACCGGTAATTAAATCTCAGAAGTGAAGTAGAAGCTCCGCTCCACCAGTGATGAGACTATTGGGAATTATCCCATATTCTGTCGAGTACTATATACTGGAGTTAAAACGGATACAATTCTTATGTACTAAGACACACGAAGAACCCAATATTCCAAGAACCCCTGGCAAAATGGTGGAAACATCTTGAAGAAGATGAAGATGTCATCTTCAAGAAGGCTGAATATAGTTCACTGTTACTTCTAGGAAGATGTATTATCTTATTTCTGGTAAAGGAAAATTCCATGTATTCTATAGATACAGTAAGTAGATTTACTGAGTTTTTGTACATTTAATGTCAAAAATTATTTAAAAAATGTCACACGAGAAAAAAACAAAAACTAATAGAATGGGATGGAATAATCTGTACTTAAAGAGGAATCCAGGGCGAATAATCTTCTGTCTGTCATAAATACCTGGGAGAAGGTGACTGTGACCTTTGAAGACTATGACCTTCAACCACCAGTGATTTGGGGTACTCATGCTGATCAGTCAAAAACAACAATAGAAAACTTCCCAATACAAATCATTTAAATACACAATATGAGACCCACTCAAGTCCATGTGACGGGTTTCTTTTTGGTATGTATTTTCTGGTAATTTTTTGTTTCACCTCTAAAGTAAAACTGTATGCTGTTTTTGAGCATGGTTTGCTATGGTTTATATGGTCACCACTGGGGAAGATTTTTGTCTAATTTTTTTACAGCAATTTTCATTTATTTTTCATTTCATTCCGTTTTCAGTAGTGACAAAACAGTAAAATTTTTCTAACAAATTTCTAAAATTGCTGCAAAATTCATGAAAATATCATGTCATTGAATGTTTAGTCACCACCATTTTTACATTATCAGCATGATAATCTATTACAGGAACAGCAATAATCAGCATGTTAACTCTTTGGGGGAGGATTATCATGAAGGGAAGTTTCTAAGAGTTTCCGTTGCCATAATTTGCCATAAAGTTATCAAATGTTGCATATTCTTTGATATCTTTGGTGCATCTTTAAGTCTCACTCTTTAGATGTCACACCACTTTTTACGTCACCCCTTATGTAACATAAGGGGTGACGTAAAATCTGGACAATTTCAGCAACTTTTTTAAAAGTCCCAGTTCAGAAATCTGGCTACCTCCGCCAATCTGCCACTTTTCACAACTGGAGTGAGTGGTGTAAAAATGAAAAAGTTAGCAAATTGTTGCACAAATAGGTCCCAAAAGTCACAAAATCCTATTTTGCAGCTTTATGAAGCCAGAATTCTGGAGAGCACGGCTTGATAAATTCTCCCCTATGTGCCCACCATCTGTTTGAAGGGTAGATAGGACCATTCCTTCGGGCATTGATGTAGAGGTAGTTTTCACATTCAGGCTCTATCGCATCAGGCAGGAACCCTGTAGAGATTTTGTATTGAAGCCCAGAAGCTTCAATATTTGCATTGTCTACTGTTTATAATAATATACCCATGATCTGTTGATGATCAGGTACAAACAACCATTGTTCCCATGTAAACTGCTTTGTCACCTGACAAAAGACCATACGAGAGAACCTCCAGCTACACTTTATAGGATGGACTGTGATATTGTGATATGAATATTATGTAATATTTCAATATTTTCTTCCAGTTAAGAGATATCTCCATGCATCCGAGAAACCACAGCACCGTAACTGAGTTCATTCTTCTTGGACTCTCGAATGACCCCTCAACACAAATCTTACTCTTCCAAATTTTCTTGATAATCTACATGGCCACCTTGGCAGGTAACTTTTTACTGATACTAGCCGTGAGAACAGACGGTCGCCTCCACAATTCCATGTATTTTTTTCTGTCCAGCCTCTCATTTTTGGACATCTGCTATACCTCTATCATAGTACCCAAGATGCTGGTGAACTTTCTTGCATCGAAGAAGACTATTTCTTTCACTGGCTGCGCCCTACAGGTTTATTTTTATCTCTTCCTGGGTGAGACTGAATGTGTCCTTCTGGCCTTCATGGCCTATGATCGGTTTGTTGCTATATGCAACCCTCTACGGTACAATGCAATTATGAACATTGAGGTGTGCACCTGGATGATCGGTGCGTCATGGTCAACCGGATGCATCATCTCATCCATGGACATGTACTTTACTTATCGTTTAACTTATTGCGGTCCAAACGTAATGAACCACTTCTTCTGTGAGGTCCCTTTGTTACTGCAGCTCTCATGTACCGATATCTCAGTCAATAACATTATCAAGCTAGTGGGGGGCACTTCGCTGCTCTGTATCCCTCTTACTTTAATATTGATTTCCTATTTTAAGATCTTTGCTGCCATAGTCAGGATCCACTCTGGAAGATACAAAGCTTTTTCTACTTGTATATCTCACCTAGTGGTGGTGACCATTTTCTATGGGACGGCTATGTTCATGTACATTCGTCCCAAGCACTTAGCCACTGAAGATACAGACAAGTTGGTGGCGGTCTTCTACACAGTGATTACCCCAACATTAAACCCTGTAATCTATAGCCTGAGAAATAAAGATGTACAAAGAGCCATGAGGCGGCTGGTAGGACCTGCTGCTTGTAAACCAAACCGGTGACATGTCAACGAATGTGGAAGAACTTACCATCTTTAGGGGTGACCACATCTATATTTCTGTTGATGTTTAAGGGCTGGCGAAGGCTTAGTATGGTCTTGTTGTGGTCATCAATGAACATAGGAAAAAAAAAACTTTTTCCTTCAGACTCATGACTTTATCTCTTCCATAGTATTACAAGACTTTTGAGTGACCAAAGTGGTCATTCATGCATCCTACATTCTCCTTGTAGTATAGTTCGGCATGCTTTGGACATCACCATGTCTGTAGTCTGAAACCTTGGTCATTGACCGTAGAATAAACGTAAGCGGATGAATAATCTAAACTTTTCATTAGGTCCTATCCTATTTTTGTTACATTTCAATCACCCGCTTATAGTAGAGACCAATGTTGGTCTTATAAAAGAAGCTTCACCCAGTGTATCAATTGAAACCAACTTTCTTCAGACCCTTGATATTAATTCAGAAGAAGAAATTCCACGCTACGGTTAAAACGTTTTTCAGTTTGGATCAGTATTTTATTGAAATCAAACCAAGTTTGGCAAGATGAACAGGGCACTGCATAGACACTCATCATTGTTACCACTGAAAAATGTGAAGTTATTTCTTCCATGATAGATCTTGACCAACGGCCAACAGAGATGGTGAGGATTCATTGTCATCTGTCCACATGCTCCTAGTAATAGCAAAGGAAGTTAAACTTTATGAGCACCTTGTCCTGGAAGAAATTGTAGATAACATTTTAAGGGGTGTTCTGAGATCAGCAAAAATTTGACCAATGAGGGGAAATTACATAAAGTTCTAAAGGACCCATTACTTTCCTGATAAGTCTCACACAGGGCCACATCTGCCAAGCTGCCTCTGAGAGGACGGCAGTTTACAGCAGGGGATGGGATACTCCTATTCCTGACATTCACCCTGATAGGCCGCAGGCCACTAGGCCTCAAGACTTTGAGGTAGTAGAACAGCCTAGGTGGTTGCAAAGACATCATCGCGACCTCCTGAGCTGTGTCTCAGGTGACATGATGACGTGGTCACGAACACCTGCTCAGAGGCCTGTGGCTTGCATAGCAGCAGATGGAGGCATCTATTGAGAGTCAGGTGAGTATTTTCTTTCTTTTCTCTACTGGGGAACTATGGCTGGGGAGGGCTAAAATTGCAGGGGCCACTAAAACTTCAGGGGCATTGCAGGGGGGCTACTGTAAATACTGGGGGCACTACAGGCAGAGCATTATAACAACAGGGGGCACTATAATGGCAGAAAGGCATTATAAATACTAGGGGCATTACAGGGGAAATTTAATTACTGTGGACACTATTAGGGGCATTATGACTAATGAGGGCAGTATTGTAGCATTATAACTATTGAAGACACTACAGGGGACCCTGTAGGGGTGCCCTATAGAGGTGCCCTATGTGTGGCAGGGGGACCTTACTGCTAGTGGGGGTATTATTACCTTATTGTGTGCAATATAGAGGGCAATGCTACTAATGGAGGCACTCTTGGAGAGCATTGTTGCTATTAGGGGCACTATTTCTAATGAATGTACTCTGGGAGATAATTATTACTATTGAGGATCACTATTACAATGAGAGCACAGTGGGAACAGTTTTGGGGGCAGCGGCAGGACACTATTGTTGGGGTACCAGTATGGAGGATTATGGAAAGTGAGTAACCTGTGATTTCTGTGTGGCAAACTCTGCAGATACGAGTTGCACCTAAAGAAGTCATCATGGTGGTCTGGTCAGGATGGAGAAAATGTCTACATCAGAGGAGGAAATATTCCTGGATGTAGTAGGTATGTAGTGCTGCATTGTCCTGTATGTAATGTCCTTCCAAATATGTCTTTAGCAGTAGGCTGGGGGGAAAGATTGGATTGAGAATTTGGCCCAGGGAGGGGGTTGGGGGTGAATACCATTTCATTGTGTGCCTCAGACAGCAGATAATCTAGAATCGGCCCGGTTTGTGTGGCTGCAATGATGATTTGCTTGTCTACTCATGTGGATGCTGCAGCCAATCACTTTCCTCAGTGGTGCAGTAGGGACATGCCATTGATTGGTTTCAGTGGTCACATGGTTAGACAGGCACGTCATTGTTGCAGCACAGTCAACAAAGGCCAGCCACACTAGAACGGGGATGAATTTATTAGGTGAGTGTAATGGCATTTCCCCTCCTTGGCTACATTTTTGCTGATCTCAGAAAATCTCAGGTGTTCAAAACTTTTGTTTCTAGGAGACTCACCCGCCAACTATTGGTGACTACAGATGTTGTGCCAATTACAGTACAGACCAAAAGTTTGGACACACCTTCTCATTCAAAGAGTTTTCTTTATTTTCATGACTATGAAAATTGTAGATTCACACTGAAGGCATCAAAACTATGAATTAACACATGTGGAATTATATACATAACAAAAAAGTGTGAAACAACTGAAAATATGTCATATTCTAGGTTCTTCAAAGTAGCCACCTTTCCCTTTGATTACTGCTTTGCACACTCTTGGCATTCTCTTGATGAGCTTCAAGAGGTAGTCACCTGAAATGGTTTTCACTTCACAGGTGTGCCCTGTCAGGTTTAATAAGTGGGATTTCTTGCCTTAAAAATGGGGTTGGGACCATCAGTTGCGTTGTGGAGAAGTCAGGTGGATACACAGCTGATAGTCCTACTGAATAGACTGTTAGAATTTGTATTATGGCAAGAAAAAAGCAGCTAAGTAAAGAAAAACGAGTGGCCATCATTACTTTAAGAAATGAAGGTCAGTCAGTCCAAAAAATTGGGAAAACTTTGAAAGTGTCCCCAAGTACAGTCACAAAAACCATCAAGCGCTACAAAAAAAAAACTGGCTCACATGCGGACCGCCCCAGGAAAGGAAGACCAAGAGTCACCTCTGCTGCGGAGGATAAGTTCATCCGAGTCACCAGCCTCAGAAATCGCAGGTTAACAGCAGCTCAGATTAGAGACCAGGTCAATGCCACACAGAGTTCTAGCAGCAGACACATCTCTAGAACAACTGTTAAGAGGAGACTGTGTGAATCAGGCCTTCATGGTAGAATATCTGCTAGGAAACCACTGCTAAGGACAGGCAACAAGCAGAAGAGACTTGTTTGGGCTAAAGAACACAAGGAATGGACATTAGACCAGTGGAAATCTGTGCTTTGGTCTGATGAGTCCAAATTTGAGATCTTTGGTTCCAACCACCGTGTCTTTGTGCGATGCAGAAAAGGTGAACAGATGGACTCTACATGCCTTGCTCCCACCGTGAAGCATGGAGGAGGAGGTGTGATGGTGTGGGGGGTGCTTTGCTGGTGACACTGTTGGGGATTTATTCAAAGCTGAAGGCATACTGAACCAACATGGCTACCACAGCATCTTGCAGCGGCATGCTATTCCACCCGGTTTGCGTTTAGTTGGACCATCATTTATTTTTCAACAGGACAATGACCCCAAACACACCTCCAGGCTGTGTAAGGGCTCTTTGACCATGAAGGAGAGTGATGGGGTGCTGCACCAGATGACCTGGCCTCCACAGTCACCGGACCTGAACCCAATCGAGCAGAGTGAAGGCAAAAGGGCCAACAAGTGCTAAGCATCTCTGGGAACTCCTTCAAGACTGTTGGAAGACCATTTCAGGTGACTAACTCTTGAAGCTCATCAAGAGAATGCCAAGAGTGTGCAAAGCAGTAATCAAAGCAAAAGGTGGCTACTTTGAAGAACCTAGAATATGACATATTTTCAGTTGTTTCACACTTTTTTGTTATGTTTATAATTCCACATGTGTTAATTCATAGTTTTGATGCCTTCGGTGTGAATCTACAATGTTCATAGTCATGAAAATAAAGAAAACTCTTTGAATGAGAAGGTGTGTCCAAACTTTTGGTCTGTACTGTACATGTATAGACAGTGTGGTCACCAATAAAGGCAGTCAACGTGGTCAGAGAGAAAGAGGCATTGGAAGACACAATGATGGGGAACAGAGAGTTAATATATATAGTGGTCGGATCAAGAGGTTGTCACTTTAGGAATATATATGTTTCTTTTTTGTCTATTGCTTCACTTTTTGGTGCCAAATAGAAGGAAAAGAGGAAGGGAGAAACTTTTGCTCAACCAGTGTCCCTCATGTTCTTAATGTTTGTCCTAGAGGACATCAAACTCTGAAGGTGCCAGTGCCTTCCTCAGGACATGGTCACCCAGGAGTGCTTTGTGCAAATACAGACGTTTAGGAAGTCATATAGTCCTGACCGAATGTGATGTGTGACCCTTGGATGGAGTCAAGGACCACCATTGAGACCTCCCAATATGTAGGCTTGGCCACCACTGTTATAGATGGAGAGTAAGGGTAATGGGATAAATAATTTTTGGGATAATGGAGAAAAACTTAAATTCTAAAAGACTCGAATCAACATGTTAACTACATGTATGTGAGTATTTCAGGGTCAAATCTGGGTTCCTGGGGCCCACCAGGGGAAATTATTCTTAAGGCCTAACCCCTCAAATAAAGTTATGTCATCAATTAAGGTAAATAGGTTTTGAATCTGAATCAAAGAAATAGACCCTAGTGGCAAGGGACTGGCACCAAAGGCAGCTCCAAATGTGTATTTATTTCTCCTAGATCATTGGAGACCATTTTTGTATTAAAGCCTCAGCTCACTGGAAGATCCTCTCATACTCTGGTGGGCCAGAGTCTGAGCCTGGAATATACAGTGTATATACATATATATATATATTATTTTTTTTTGAAAAATGGGTAGATGGCTTTCTGAATAACATTTTGGGAATCATTCCATCTATACTAGTTCCTGTCGAGAATCTTTAAATTCCTCTTTTTCTGGACTGCACGCCCCTTTCCTGCTAAATCACTTCTCTTCTTACACCAGAATTCCGGCACAACCACAATAATGAATGTGGGCCATTGAGTTTTAGAAAAAAATACCCAGGCTCAGACTGACCCTCAGAGGAACAGGTGAATCCTCCAGTGTACCCCTGCGCAAGGCAGCCCCTAGTCATCCATTATAGATGCACTGGGAGTCTGAGATAACTTCTAGGTACAGAAGCAGGCCAGTATCCTCTTTTCCGAGGGACACGCCTTCTCAAAGTCACCGCAGGGACCTCCATAATCATATTAATATTTGCAAATAGCTGTACATTGGGTCCCCAAAGTGAATTTTACGGGCGGGCCCTAAGCACCCCAGTCCAACACTGAAAATAAAACCTTTCGTATGGGAGCGTCTTATTACTAAAAAATAAAAAGATAAACCATCAGCAACACCCAACTTTACACAAAAATTTCTTCCTGAACATCTTCAGGACCATCTTGGATGTACTTGTGAGCTATATTGAACAATGCTTGGAAAGTGTTAGCTTTTTCTGTGGAAAAAAATTACATTAAAGTATATGAAAACAATGAATAATATAAAATAATTATAATAATATATTAAAGGAACCAGAAGAAGAAGATTGGTTATCCGTTGTTACTAGAGATAAGGTCTGATGCGCACTAACTGGTCGTCAGATTTCATTTGGGTCAGAATAAACTTTGAGTTACTTTGACCCAAATTGAAAGTGCTTTGATTGCTCTGTTGTATATAACACTCTGAGACCTCCTAGGACTAAATCAAACCACTTTCTGCAGTACCCCAGTGAAAGGAGGTATCTGCTGTAGGTTTGTACTGTTGTATTGTTTTGTGATGCTAATGTAATGCACTGTACACCAAGTATGTCTAAGCATGAGACGGGCATGGCCAGAGTTAACCATCCTGACCCAGCCCTCTCTGGAGCTTAGGGTGTGGGCTGGCCCCACCCCCTGGTTTCAGAAGTCAGTCTAGCTGTAGAGAGGGAGGAGGTAGGGAACAATCTCTATGTGCTTCTCTTCTCCAAACTCCAGCTTCAGGCCCTGGAGCCTTCAGCACCTCAACATGCACCAGTAGATAGAAGATCTGAAGGAGGATTTGCATGGCTACAGTGTGAGAGTCAGCAAGGTAACCCAGAATAAAGTGTTCAAGACCCTGCTGCTGTAGGGGGGTAGCATATTAAGACACCTTGTACACCCCAGACTAGTGGACACTACAGCCACTGTTCCCAAATTGTTATTGCTACCCAGAGATCCCAGAAACAGAGATTTTATCGAGAAAAGGACTAATAAGAGGGCGATTGCTGCAACAAACTGCCTGGCCATGCTTAGACGCCTGGGAGGAATTTGCATTGTGTACCGATAACAGCCTAATGTACTCACAGTAAAGAGAGACTATAACACCGCATGCTGGCCATTGCATTTCCATCATGTGTCCTGCCTAGCACCCACATGGACATTAACACCATGGCCACCCCCGAACTACCATCTGGCAAGGAGCCCACAGCTACAGGTAGTCCCCTGCTTTACTGCAATAACCCCATGGAACAACGACCTGAGAGAGGACACCATGACATATCATCATCTTCAGGGCCAGTATCACTTCTATCCTCTGGGGCTCACTGCATTTCAAGCTCTTTAAAGTCAAGACCGAATTAGTATTCTCAGAGTGATAGTGACATAATGGCTATGGGTAAATTGATGGTGGCTAGTAGTGACAAACAGACAGTTTAACCCACATATGTCTAAGTGCCATACATATACAGAGGGAGATAAAAGTTCCTGCAATCAAGCAGGAGCAGGTTAGGTCCCCAGGGAAGCCAGAAGAGAAGACAGAATTGGTTTATTACTGCTTTCACCTTTCCTTGTTGTATAGCGTTTTATGAGCACAATGCTTTGAAAATAGGTACGACCCAAGGTGGCCATATGATCCCCAGGTGTCTCAGGCTTTGGGAGAACTGCAGGGTCTTAGTAGACCCTGATCAGCTCTTTCCTTTGTACACTGTCCCCCCAGGTGGAAAGAGTCCCACAGAGGTCTTTTAATGACTTCTTGGGGAACGTATTATGTGCCAAAAATATGTCAAAAATTAAGTAAAAAAAAATATATTAAAATATATATAACATAAAAAATAAAAAAGCCCATGTAAAACTATACATATTATATATCGAAATGGCCAACACAAAATATGGAGCCCACTTTTAGAATTTAAGAATTTATTTTGGAGTCAGTTTGCATACTTAAAGAAAAAAGAGCTAGAGTTTGAAAAAAAAAATGACTTTTTAAATTTTTTTTGTTTCCCCCAAATACAATAATAATAATAATAAAATGTTAGTCATATAAATAACAAGTTACAACCGCTGTTAAGTCACCACATGCGCTAAATCACAAAAAAGTGTCTGGTCATTAAGGTCTTTTCAGGCCTGGTCATTAAGGGGTTAAAAACATACTACATTGTGAGATTTGTTATCCTTTTTAGAATAAAAATAAATTAAATTGCCCAAAATGTATCCCTTATTGAATACTGTAGTCTGAAATCTACCCACTCACTCATGTGTCCTTTCCCCCGTGCTTTACTCTGTAGTTCTTCCCCAGTAGCAGTGGTGTCCCTCCAATGGAGGCAGCTATGGGGACCGTGGTATGGGGGGTCCACAATGGACCAAGGGCCCCGCCTCCTAACTACATTCAAAACAGGCCCCATCCAGAGTCCCTGTCTTTAGTGAAGAAAGCTAAACTGCACCATCTAGTAAAGAAACTGCACAGAGAACGGTGTATTTCACAGATTAGAAAGAAGCATCTGCCAGGACCTGTGATTATATCATCACAGGTCCCTCAACCCTTCCCCCAACATCATGGAGGAGAACTGCGAGATAAGCTCACCATTGAGACTAGAAGGTAGTGGTAAAAGGAGGTTCTCCCCTTTTCTCTCCATGTGCCTCCTTTCCCTGTTTTTACTAAGAAGTAGTATCGTACCTCATGCCTCATTGATTCTCATACCTCAAAAGTGCCACTTTATATATTGTGCACTGGCCTATGGATACCTCCATTTCTGGGCTGTGGGTCCTCTATCACTGGCCTATGGAACCTCCGATGATAGGCTGTGGGTCCTCTACCACTGGCTTTTGGAACCGCTACTGATGGGTTGTGGGTCCTCTACCACTGGCCTATGGAACCTACACTAATGGGCTGTGGGTCCTCTACCACTGGCCTAGGGAACCTCCACTGATGGGCTGTGGATCCTCTACTAATGGCCTATGGAACCTCCACTGATGGGCTGTGTCACAACCAGACAGCTGAGAAGCTCTGACAGAGGCCTTTCAGAACCTCCTCCTTGACTTTCTTTGTTGTGGTATTCAGTTCCTCACCTCGTTAGCCTCTCTCAGCTGTCATGTGTTGGACTAATTGCTTCTCTTTAAATTCCTCCCCAGAATGCTTTTCTGGGCGGCTTATACTTCTTCCTGGAGTGTGTGTGCATGCTGGTCTTGTTCTCCTGTCTGCTACAAAAGCTAAGTGTTGAACATTTATCTGTTATTTTCTGTTTGCTGGATCCCAGGTGACCCTGACTCCCTCCGTATCTTGTGTAGGGAGCCGGTGGTCGTGTCCCCTCACTATTGTAGGGTGCTCAGGGGTTATATAGTCAAGGTACGTGGATATGCAAACCTCCACCATTCGGATCTTTGCATAGGCTGAGCAGCCAGGGAAAGTGCCAGGTCTTCTGCAGGGGTCTCCCCTTGGTTCCTTAGTTTTTGGATCCAGCAAGTCATTTATGCATGTTGCTTTGCCTTGTTTCCTGTACACCGTCCGTGACATTATAAGCCGCCAAAACTGTCTTAAGCATGGATCCGGTTTCACTTTTGGCTGAACGCTTCCAGGGTCTTTCATTGGAGGTAGCTGATCTCCGTAAGACTTTTTCTCAGCTTCAAGTGACCGGTTCAGCTTGCGTTCATGGAGCTTGTTCTGAGCCTAAGATCTCGCTCCCGGATACGTTCTCCGGGGGTAGTGAGAATTTTGTGCGTTTTAGAGAGGCTTGCAAACTCCATTTTCGCCTTCTTCCCCTTTCCTCTGGAGATGAGGAACGGAGGGTGGGGATCATTATATCGCTGCTCAGAGGTAACGCTCAGTCCTGGGCCTTTTCGCTGCCGGAGGGGGCACGGCCTCTCCGTTCAGTGGATGAATTCTTTTTAGCCCTGGGTCAGATATATGATGATCCAGATCGTATTGCTCTGGCTGAGTCTAGACTACATCTATTATGCCAGGGTAAACAATCCGCAGAAATATACTGCTCAGAATTTCGGAGATGGGCAGCTGAGTATCAGCTTCATTAGTATGGTTGGAATGATGCTGCACTCCGAAGTCAATTTTGCCATGGTCTTTCAGTGGGATTGAAAGATGCATTTGCCTTTCATGAGAGGCCTATTTCTTTGGACTCTGCTATGTCTCAGGCCGTTCGTATTGACAGGCGTCTTAGAGAGAGAGGAGAGATATCCCCTTCCTGTCATACTCAGTCCCAGGACAGTGCAGCGGTCCCATTCTGTGCGCAGGGGTCTCAGTCGCCGTCAGCCCCTTCTGAGCAGGAGCCCATGCAGCTGGGGTTGATTGCTTCTGACAATAGAAGATTCAGCTCGCATGGGAGGGTTTGCTTTTGTTGTGGAGGTATAAATCATTTGGCAAATATTTGTCCCTCTAGGAGATTCAGGCAGTTCTCTGGGTATAATAAAGAAACAAACAGGAAAAAATCTTTTAAAAATGTTCCGTTTGTTACTATTGGCAGGGTTGAGGCGGAAATTGAAGGTTTTCCATTTGCTTGTAGTTCCCGTTTTGTCCTGCCGGCTAGGGTGGCGCTAGAGAGCAAGAATATTTTTTGTGAGATTTTTGTGGATAGTGGAGCAGCGGTCAATCTCATTGATAATCAATTTGCGATAACTCATGGTTTCCAGGTGCGCACTTTGGGAAAGGATATTCCTGTTTTTGCTATCGATTCCGCTCCACTTTCTCAGAAATCATTAAAGGGCATAGTTCACGATATCCGTTTAATTGTGAGTGATGCTCATGTTGAGGATGTGTCATGTTTCGTCCTTAGCGGATTACCTACTCCTCTAGTGTTGGGGCTACCCTGGCTCACTAAACATAACCCCACCATTGATTGGCAAGCGAGGCAAATAAATGGTTGGAGTGACTTTTGCAGAGAGAATTGCCTCATGACATCTGTTTCTGAGGTTTCTACTAAGACTGTACCATCTTTTCTCTCTGAATTTTCGGATGTCTTCTCTGAGAGTGGAGTTCAGGATTTGCCCCCGCACAGGGAGTACGATTGCCCTATTAATCTCATCCCAGACGCCAAGCTGCCTAAATCTCGTTTATACAATCTTTCCCAACCTGAGAGGATCGCTATGCGTGCTTATATCTCTGAGAGTCTGAGAAAAGGACACATACGACCCTCTAAGTCACCTGTTGCCGCTGGTTTTTTCTTTGTTAAGAAAAAAGATGGTTCTTTAAGACCTTGTCTGGATTTCAGGGAGCTGAACAGTATCACAATTCGTGACCCTTATCCGCTTCCTCTGATCCCGGACCTGTTTAACCAGGTTGTTGGGGCTAAAGTCTTTTCCAAATTAGATCTAAGAGGGGCATACAACCTGGTCAGGGTCAGAGAAGGAGACGAATGGAAGACGGCCTTCAATACCCCTAAGGGCCATTTTGAAAATTTGGTTATGCCTTTTGGTTTGATGAATGCCCCAGCCGTTTTTCAGCATTTCGTGAACAGCATTTTTTATCATTTGATGGGAAAATTTGTATTGGTGTATTTGGATGACATTTTGATTTTTTCTCCCGATTTCAAAACTCATAAGGAACATTTACGTCAGGTCTTGCTCATCCTGCGGGAGAATAAATTATATGCGAAACTGGAAAAATGTGTGTTTGCGGTTCCAGAAATTCAATTTCTGGGGTTTCTTCTCTCCGCTTCTGGTTTTCGCATGGACCCCGAGAAGGTCCGCGCTGTGCTTGAGTGGGAGCTTCCTGAGAATCAGAAGGCGCTGATGCGTTTTTTGGGCTTTGCCAATTATTACAGGAAGTTCATTTTGAATTATTCTTCTATTGTTAAACCACTCACTGATATGACCAGAAAGGGGGTAGATTTTTCTTCTTGGTCAGTAGAGGCGCGTAAGGCTTTTTCTGATATCAAGGAGAGTTTTGCTTCCGCTCCCATCTTGGTGCAACCTGATGTTTCTTTACCCTTCATAGTTGAGGTTGATGCTTCTGAGGTGGGCTTGGGGGCGGTCTTGTCTCAGGGTTCCTCTCCTGCCAATTGGCGACCGTGTGCCTTTTTCTCAAGAAAACTCTCCTCCGCAGAGAGAAATTACGATGTGGGAGATAGGGAATTGTTGGCCATCAAGTTGGCTTTTGAGGAATGGCGCCATTGGCTAGAGGGAGCCAGACACCCTATTACCGTATTTACTGACCATAAAAATCTGGCCTACTTGGAGTCAGCCAAGCATCTGAACCCGAGACAGGCCAGATGGTCTTTGTTCTTTTCTAGGTTTAATTTTGTTGTCACGTTCCGCCCTGGAGTTAAGAATGTGAAGGCAGATGCCCTGTCACGTTGTTTTCGGGGAGGCGGGAATTTTGAAGACCCGGGTCCCATTTTGGCTGAAGGTGTGGTGGTCTCTGCTCTTTTTCCTGAATTGGAGGCAGAGGTGCAGGCAGCCCAGTCAGAGGTTCCTGATCTTTGTCCTCCTGGGAGGTTGTTTGTGCCTCTCACTTTAAGACACAAGATTTTTAAAGAACACCACGATACGGTCCTTGCTGGGCACCCGGGGGTAAGAGCCACACTGGATCTCATCGCTCGGAGATTCTGGTGGCCTGCGCTTCGTAAGTCGGTTGAGGGTTTTGTGGCAGCCTGCGAGACTTGCGCTCGTGCCAAAGTCCCTCATTCACGGCCATCAGGTCCTCTCCTTCCCTTAACCATTCCTTCCCGTCCTTGGACACATCTGTCCATGGACTTCATAACGGACCTGCCTCGTTCCTCGGGGAAGACTGTGATTCTGGTGGTGGTGGACCGTTTTAGCAAAATGGTGCATTTCATCCCTTTTCCTGGTTTGCCCAATGCTAAGACGCTGGCGCAGGCATTTATTGATCACATTGTCAAATTGCACGGTATTCCTTCAGACATAGTCTCTGATAGGGGCACGCAGTTTGTTTCCAGATTCTGAAAGGCTTTCTGTTCTCGCTTGGGGGTTCGGTTGTCATTCTCTTCTGCTTTCCACCCGCAGTCGAATGGCCAGACAGAGCGCGTCAATCAGAATCTGGAGACATATCTGCGCTGTTTTGTGGCGGAGAATCAAGAGGATTGGTGTTCTTTTTTGTCCCTTGCTGAGTTTGCTTTAAATAACCGTCGTCAGGAGTCCTCTGATAAGTCACCATTTTTTGGTGCATATGGGTTTCATCCGCAGTTTGGGACTTTCTCGGGAGAGGGGTCTTCTGGTTTACCTGATGAGGACAGATTCTCCTCGTCTTTGTCATCTATTTGGCAAAGGATTCAGGATAATCTAAAGAGCATGAGTGAGAGATATAAGCGTGTGGCAGATAAGAGACGTGTGCTTGGTCCGGACCTGAATGTTGGTGATCTGGTGTGGTTGTCTACCAAGAATATCAAATTGAAGGTTCCCTCCTGGAAGTTGGGTCCTAGGTTTATTGGGCCTTACAAAATCCTGTCTGTCATCAATCCTGTTGCATACCGTCTTGATCTTCCTCAGACTTGGAAGATCCATAATGTTTTTCATAAGTCCTTATTGAAACCTTATGTTCAACCCATTGTACCCTCGCCTTTGCCTCCTCCTCCGATTATGGTTGATGGGAATCTTGAATTTCAGGTCTCTAGGATTGTGGATTCTCGTCTTGTCCGCGGTTCTCTTCAGTACCTTGTTCATTGGGAGGGGTATGGTCCTGAGGAGAGGATGTGGGTCCCAGTGACGGACATTAAGGCCTCTCGTCTCATCAGGGCTTTCCATAGGTCCCATCCTGAGAAGGTGGGTTCTGAGTGTCCGGAGTCCACTCGTAGAGGGAGGGGTACTGTCACAACCAGACAGCTGAGAAGCTCTGACAGAGGCCTTTCAGAACCTCCTCCTTGACTTTCTTTGTTGTGGTATTCAGTTCCTCATCTCGTTAGCCTCTCTCAGCTGTCATGTGTTGGACTAATTGCTTCCCTTTAAATTCCTCCCCAGAATGCTTTTCTGGGCGCCTTATACTTCTTCCTGGAGTGTGTGTGCATGCTGGTCTTGTTCTCCTGTCTGCTACAAAAGCTAAGTGTTGAACATTTATCTGTTATTTTCTGTTTGCTGGATCCCAGGTGACCCTGACTCCCTCCGTATCTTGTGTAGGGAGCCGGTGGTCGTGTCCCCTCACTATTGTAGGGTGCTCAGGGGTTATATAGTCAAGGTACGTGGATATGCAAACCTCCACCATTCGGATCTTTGCATAGGCTGAGCAGCCAGGGAAAGTGCCAGGTCTTCTGCAGGGGTCTCCCCTTGGTTCCTTAGTTTTTGGATCCAGCAAGTCATTTATGCATGTTGCTTTGCCTTGTTTCCTGTACACCGTCCGTGACAGGCTGTTGGTCTTCTACCACTGGCCTAGGGAACCTCCACTGATGGGCTGTGGGTCCTCTACTAATGGCCTATGGAACCTCCACTGATGGGCTGTGAATCCTCTACCACTGGCCTTTGGAACCTCTAGTGATGGGCTGTGGATCCTCTACCACTGGCCTATGGAACATCCACTGATGGGCTGTGGATCCTCTACCACTGGCCTATGGAACCTCCAATGATGGGCTGTGGATCTTCTACTACTGGCCTATGGAACCTGCATTGCTGGGCTGTGGGTCCTCTATCACTGGCCTATGGAACCTCCGGTGATAGGCTGTGGATCCTCTTCCACTGGCCTATGGAACATCCACTGATGGGCTGTGGGTCCTCTACTACTGGCCTATGGAACCTTTGCTGCTGACTTATACGTCCTCTGTCACTGGCACATGGTTCACTTGTTTAGACTCTCATGCAATGATGTCAGTCATAATGATGTCACTTCGCTAGATCCTGACGACTAGCTGAGGTGATGTTTTATCCATAAAAAATCCATGTTCCACAGCAGAGGTTGACCTTCAAGGTCATGTGATGTCACTAAAGATGACATGTCTTTGTGCTACAGTCTAAAAGATAGGGACACACTAAGGCTACTTTTACACTTGCGTTGTGAGTATCCGGCAGGCAGTTCCATCACCGGAACTTCCTGCCGTATCCGGAAATCCGTATGCAAACGGATATCATTTGTAGACGGATCCATCTGACAAATGCATTGAAATTCCAGATCCGTCTCTCCGTGGAAAAAACGGATCCGGTATTTATTTATTTTCGCATTTTTAAAGGTCTGCGCATGAGCAGACCGGGAAACCGGATACGGTTTTCCAGAACACTTAGTACAGGATCCGGCATTAATGCATTTCAATAGGAATTAATGCTGGATCCGGCATTCCGGCAAGTGTTCCGGAATTTTGGCCGGAGAAAATACCGTAAAGGGACTAAACTGAAGACATCCTGATGCATCTTGAACGGAATGCTTTCCATTCAGAATGCATTAGGATAAAACTGAAGCGTTTTTTTTCCGGTATTGAGCCCCTGTGACGTAACTCAATACTGGAAAAGAGTAACGCTAGTGTGAAAGTACCCTAAGGCGAGTAGGGACCAAAGCAAAATTTCCAAATTAAATAACAATTTGAAATGAGGAACTTTGGATTTGAAAACAACTGTTCAGTCACATTTCCCATGCAGTGTGAACAGCCTTATAAGGAAAAACTACAATATGTATCTAAGACCTATGCTTTACTACAGGGGTCAGCAACCTTCGGCACTCCAGCTGTGGTGAAACTACAACTCCCAGGATGCAGGCTTGCTTGGCTGTTCTCAGAACTCCCATAGAAGTAAATGAAGCATGCTGGGAGTCATAGTTTCACCACAGCTGGAGTCCCGGAGGTTGCTGACCCCTACTCTATTAAATACTTACAGGGTGTAAAACCTTATCACAGGGTGTGAACAATTATTTATTTATTTAAGATATATCTTCTGTTGTCCAGTATAAAAAAATTCCTCATGTACGTCTCAAATCAAGGAAATCCATTTTGATAGAAGGAAAAGATACAAAATCAATGTAGATGTAGTCGTAGTCAGAATGTAAGCCTTGTCCCCAGTTCACATGTTGGACAACAGTGAAGATTTGCAGCTTATGCTTAACATAAGAGTCAGTCTATGAACAGGAGAATTTATTGTGCACCTATTTGAAACATAGCCTTAGCCTGAGCTCCTTCATAACCATTCTAATGAGTCCTATAATGGCTGCATGGTCTTCTTCTGTGAAAGACATTTGACCAATTTTGCACCAAGATATGAAATACAAGGTTGTTGTGGTGCAGAAGATGATGCCATCATTGATTGCCTTTTCTATATTACTTCTAAAGTAGTATTTCATAATGGAGTGGACAAGATAATTGTGGGTTATTCTGCTGCAGTCTCCTTATAATTTGCAGACCACCTCCAAGGAACCTATGGAAAGTTAAGCAAAGAATAGCAATCTACATCTCTCTGAGGCTTGGATGGATATTGGGAGCCATAACACATTCCAACACTTCATTGTTCTTGGCTTGTCAACCAATCAAAGTACATAAGCCCTACTGTTCTCTTTGTTCCAGATGTTTTTTTATATGACTACTTTGACCAGAAACGTCCTTAGTTAATGGTGGACAAATGTCTACACAACTGTATGTAGTTCTTCCTTGCCATTGTCTCTTTCCTGTCCATGCTGAATAGTGATAGACGAACATCTGCCGGGACGGTGCAAATGTTCGAGAACCGCAAGTTCGAAGCGGGTCCCATTCATTTTAATGGCAGGTGAACCTGAAAAACCTTCAGCTGATATTTGCAGCCAAGAAATAATTACTAGAAGTGCACAAATAGTCCCACAACATGGACAGTGTCATACCAGATGTATTATTCGAATTTGCAATCTCCATTCATAATTTTTTTCAATGCGAAATATCAGCAATATAATTTTTCACGTACACGCATGCGCAAAATAGGCGCGACCTACTACAGCAACTGTTTCCACCAGACCCAAGTTGGATGCGATTAGAAAAGATGCTTGCCAACAATTTTCGCGGCAATGAGGAAGAGATGAGCGGCAGGGGTAACATTGGAAATCACGATAATTCTCTAATATTTGACATATATTCATTAAAATATTCTCGAATGCGCGTATTCGCTATCACTATCGTGATATTCGCATTATGCTCATTTTCATGTGTATTATGAGCGGGCCTTAGCGTGCGTGATGACGTTTTTCAAACATTGCAAAAGTTGGAAGATTGGTAAATGGTGGCCAACAGATTCAGCGAAAAAGAGCAGGAACTCCTGATAACTGTAAGTTACATTCCATATTTAGTGTGTTTGTCATTTAACCGTTTCTCTCTTTCTCCCTTTCTTTCTTTTCCACCTCTCATCTTTTCTCTTCCTTCTTCATATCATTATTTTTCTCATTCTTCTTCAACTCTTTCCTCTTCCAGGACTTTATTCCATTTTCAGCATTGTTTGTCTGTCCATTTCTTTTCCTTCTTCATCCAAAAACATTAGAATTTTCATTAGTCATTTACTAATTGCTGTTATAATGTATTATCTTCTATAAAACCTTCTATTTTTCTGATTCTTTCTCTTTCTCCATTCCTTCATAGCACAAGCCTACAGTATTTAGGATCTTCTGACTTCTTCTTCTTACTCAGAGAGGTCATTCCTATGTTAGGCTGGTACCAGACAAGGACTTTCTAATGCATCAATAGAAATGAACATTGGGTTGTACATCATTTTAGTTTGTCTGCTAAAGCGATGTGTGAGACCGGTATCTCCAACCATAGTTATGGGAGAGCGTGTAGCTTTTTTGATGCGAGTTGCATTTGACTACATCATTTCTGTTTCAATAGTTTTTATTGGTTTAGTATCAATAAAAGATACTAGAGGACAATAAAATGCAGTTCCACCTGCTAAACATTGCATTGTCTTTACAGCATGAGACAAACTATTGATAATATTATTATAGTAAAGACTCATTATCAAGATAGTTAACAGTTTCCTTAAATATACCTTATTCTAGTCTATATGGTTTGTTATGAATGAGGGATGATAAAATTCCCAAAGAGGAAAATACAGTATGACAGCGAACTAAAAAAAAAGAAGAAAATATATATAAACATGAAAAAAGAAAAGAACATTTATAATGTAAAGAAGTGGTATGTGAAAAACTATGAGGTCAAAAAGGACAATGGAATAAAACTGGGCCAAAGTCAATAGTGCAACTTGATAATTAGGAATAGCACAACCACAGGCATAGCAGCCATAGGAACCTCGCTGAAGCCCAGACACTGAGAATGGCAGGTAACTGCAGATATAGAAGTATAGTAACTTCTATGGGGCCCTGATGATGAAGGGACCCATTTAAGTGCAGAGACTGAGTGGGCAGGTAACTATAACTATATCAGCCATAGTATCTTCTAAAGGGCCCAAAGACTAGGGGGTGGGGTGGCAACTACATCTATTGAAGCCATAGCAATGTCTGAGGGGGCCAGGTAGCTGAGAATTATTGAATCAGTGATTGGTAGGATAAAGCACCCAAGAGGACCACATTATGAACCTTACTCAAAAAGGAAAAGTCTTCAACTTTGGAGGAAGACCCATCTCTTTCTCATTGAGGCTTTTTCACATGGATTTTGGAAACCACAGTTCCTTCACACATTTCATTCTTCTTGGACTTTCGACGAATCCACACATACAAATTGCATTGTTTTGCTTTTTCCTCATGGTCTATATGACCACACTGACTGGGAATGTCCTTCTGGTAGTATCAGTGAGAGTGGACAGACATCTACACAACTCAATGTACTTTTTTCTCACTAATTTGTCCTTTCTGGACATCATCAAATCGTCGGTCATTCTTCCGAATATGCTGATGAACATTATCACTTCCAACAAAAATATTTCCTACATAGGGTGTCTCCTTCAGGTTTACTTCTTCCTTCTGTTGGCTGAGACGGAGTGTATCATGTTGGCTTTCATGGCTTATGACCGCTACGTTGCCATCTGTAACCCCTTACAGTACCATGTGGTCATGAACACCATGTCTTGCATCAGGATGATCAGCATCTCCTGGATGATCGGCAGCATTATATCCTGTGTTGATATATATTTTATGTCTCAGTTGAGGTTCTGTGGACGCACCACCATTGACCACTTCTGCTGTGAAGCTTCAGCATTACTACAATTATCCTGCAATTATAGGCCAGCTGACAGCAGTTTAATGGTGGTCGATAACTCCATACTACTCATTGTCCCTTTATTCTGTATTCCTACATGCAGATATTCTTTGTCTTAAAGAAAATCAGAGCTGTAGGATACAAGCCTTTCTCCACGTGCGTATCCCATCTCATTGTGGTGATGCTCTTCTACGGGACTGCTCTTTTTGTGTACAGCCGACCGAGGCATAACACAATTGACATGTCTGCCAAAGTATTTTCTGTTTTTTACACAATTGCTACTCCAATGTTGAACCCTTTAATCTACAGTCTAAGAAATAAGGATGTCCACCAAGCGCTGAGAACATTAGGGAGGTGTATAAATTGACTTTGCAAAACTTTATTTAACAAATAACAGATCTAATAAAAGTAAATGTCCCCTGGTATTTCTCACTATGGATGAAACAACCTTCATTTAGGGTTTCTTATAATTGTCTACCAGTCCCTGACATTGAAACCTTTCTTCCTCTATACAGAATTTTTTCCTTTGTGTTTCAGGTATTCATGGATAATCTTTAGCCTTGTGTTGATGGTCTTCCAGGACAGTGGCAGTCTCCTCTTGACCGTGTAGATTTGATGTGAACGGTTTGTTGGTAAATGTGGACTCCTGCATTATGGTGAGAGCTTCTTGGAGACATGTTCTACCATCTTGTGTTCCCTTACTGATTTTGCTTAGATGACTCTTTCCGGAGAAGTTGTGTAAAGAATTTTTAAACTACATGTATTTAAACAAGTATTGCAATTTTCAGTATCAATTGAAAGAAAACAATACACGTTATCACTTATTAATAGTGATTGTTTATCTGTAATCCCCCAGTTTCTTGCACTCCCTCATGGTCATGTGACATTTTTCACTGTGTTGGTTCCCTATCCCAATCACATCACGTGTATGTCTAGGTGTGGGGAGACTTGTAAGGCTCTGCCCTGTAGACATAACATCATCAGTGACCTTGCCTCTCAGCGAGAAGTTCTGGGCATAGCATCTGAATGATGCTATGTCTTAATCCTCATGCACAAGGTCGTTGCCCATATTGCGGCCGCTGGCCATGTGCTTACCGCATCACGGATGCCGACCCATTTACTTGAATGGGCTCGCAATCCGGAGGTGTGGAAGCGGAATGGAGACACGGAACCCAACGGAGTTTAATCGGTCTGGATGGTGCAAATTGCAGTCCCCAATGCACAGAACGGTCGAGGGCATGAGGCCTTAGGGTAGGTTTTTTTCAGCAGGGTACAAGCAGACCTGGATTCAGGGCTCCATACAGGTAAACCATATATCATCCCCCCCCCCCCCCCCCATTTTTATTCAAAGTTTACCAATCATCATCACACAGCCTTTCAGTAAAAAAGTTCATCAGGATTAGAACTCCAGACCTTCTGTATGTCAGGCAGAAGAGTTACCATTACACTACAGACCTGCTCTGTTGGAAGCCGTGAATTTTCTGCATTTAAAAAGCTACTTTATTCACAGGCATAACACTAAATAAATAGTATATTACTGAAAGAAAAGGCAAAAGAATGTGCCATCTACTAATCACCATAAATAATATGTTCACTATATTGCACAGCTGATAATGATGACTACTAATACTACTACTAATACTGTCTTGTGATATTTAAAAAAAGAACAATAAAACTATAAGGCATAAAAAATCCCATCTTCACAGCAGAGCGTTTCCATCGAGGGGTGTTAACTACACGGACAGTCTGGAGTTCAGATCTCACAGAAACCTGTAAAATAACCTTTATTGTAAAAGTTATGGTAGAAAAATGTAATTTTTACTTTTCCGCTTTCTTTTCTTTTATGGCAAACGTTACAAGTTATTGTTACAAAAAAAAAATAATAATAAAGCAAAAACCATTAGGGTACAGTTACACGGTGACACTGGTCCCAGCCAGGATTGCAGGTGCATCACAGTGTAGCCGTGATCCCATAGAAATAAATGGGGTCACAGCATGAGTCGCACCTGTACAGTGACTGCGACCCCTGAATTATCGCTAAATAATCCAACTCTGCTACATTTGTTGTGATTCAGGGGTCACAGCACATGACCCCATTCATTTCTATGGGATGTGTCACCATGCAGCCATACCCTTCAAGTTTTTGTAACATACTTAGTATGAAGTATCACAAAACACTATTTAGTATCCCTGCAATCATAATAAGCTATACAATATGGTGAACATATTATTTATGGTGATTAGTAGCAGGCACAATTTTTTCCTTTCATTTTAGTAATAAACTATTTATTAAGTATTATTCCTGTGAAGAAAATATTTTAAAGCACAGAAAATTCAGCTCTTCCAACTAGAACAGGTCTGTAGTGTAATGGTAATGCTTCTGCCTGACATACGGAAGGTCTGGAATTCAAATCCTGATGATAAGTCTTGGGCTGGGATGTAAACACAGGGTAAGGATCACAAATACGATGGAGGAGTCAAAATGCGCTCATAATGTCATCATCTGACTTATATAATACAGTAAAGTTGAATGCTGGTGTTATTTTTTATGTGTAACTAGAAAACCCCTTCAATACAAAAATACCTATCTCTTCATCTGACAACAAAAAGACTGAGCCCCACTGCATGTAACACTGAAGCAACTCTCCTGCTGTACATGATGCCCCCCCCCCAGTCTATGTCGCATACAAGACGCTCATCCATTGCACAGAAAGGATCTCCCTGCTGTGACCATGTCATGTATGGACACAAAGCGTTATAATACATGTTTCTTGTACATGTGCTGCGGCGGAGTGGGGGATAAAGGTGGTGTCAATTGATCACAGTAGCTTACCTTTCATCGTTGCTCCCTAGGGCCCGTACAGTGAGCGGAGGTTCTCTGGGGGCACTCCTTGTAGTTGGAGCTACTACCTGATGGTAGTTTGGGTTGTCCTTAATGTTGTAGATTTGATGCTGGTGCCTGGCAGGAGGCGTAGGGTGCAATGGCCAGGGTATGGTGTAGGAGTCAGAAAACCAGGCCAGACATAGAAGAATAAATGTCTCTGTATACGTAAGGGCAAGATGGGAGTTGTAGTACATCCAACAAGAATGAAGCACAGTTTTGTCTGTACACGGTGCTATTCCTTTCCCCAGATAGTGAGGTATGGAGGCTGGTAAATGCTGAGAGTTGTAGCACTATTTGTACAAAAAGAGCAAAGTGGACGGCTACGGGGAGCTGATAATAGACAGTGTAAAGTACGAGACAATCACTCATGGTGAGTTCTAGCGGTAGTTTTAGCTCCTTGGTTCAAGAAGTGCTGGGTTGCTATGTTGTAAAATATGATACAATAAAAATAATGTATGGGTAATGAATAAAAAATAGAAATGGTTGATTAATCTATAAAAACTATAAAAATACTTAACAAAGACAATTAGTCATAAACACTTTCCAAGAACTAGTTAAAACCCAGAGGACAAGTGCAGCATGCGCCACAGGAGCCAGTGCAGAGGATGGGAGTGGTAGTGGCCCTGATGAGACATTGTGTCCCCGTTGCTCCCTGGGGATTTGTGCAGCGAAATGGTGGTTTAGGAAATCAGGCCATAGGTAGACATACAGTTGCAAGAAAAAGTATGTGAACCCTTTGGAATGATATGGATTTCTGCACAAATTGGTCATAAAATGTGATCTGATCTTCATCTAAGTCACAACAATAGACAATCACAGTCTGCTTAACTAATAACACACAAAGAGTTAAATGTACCCTTCTTCTGGACTTCGGCTGATGTTTGGGGATCCGCATGCTTTATTAAGGGAATCATCTTATAAAGTTATTGGCATTTCGGATGGAATTCGTCTACTTCAACTGCCGAACGGAGCACTATATTCACTAGGCTCTGGCGGTTCGGGAGGAAACTACCGAATGTGGTTTAAATATACTTGGTTTCCTTACACTACGATTAAAAAATGTTGACTTGCATAAAGCTGGAAAGGGTTATAAAAGTATCTCCAAAAGCCTTGCTGTTCATCAGTCCACGGTAAGACAAATTGTCTATAAATGTAGAAAGTTCAGCACTGCTGCTACTCTCCCTAGGAGTGGCCGTCCTGTAAAGATGACTGCAAGAGCACAGCGCAGACTGCTCAATGAGGTGAAGAAGAATCCTAGAGTGTCAGCTAAAGACTTACAAAAGTCTCTGGCATATGCTAACATCCCTGTTAGCGAATCTACGATACGTAAAACACTAAACAAGAATGGATTTCATGGGAGGATACCACAGAGGAAGCCACTGCTGTCCAAAAAAAAACATTGCTGCACGTTTACAGTTTGCACAGGAGCACCTGGATGTTCCACAGCATAACTGGCAAAATATTCTGTGGACAGATGAAACCAAAGTTCAGTTGTTTGGAAGAAACACACAACGCTATGTGTGGAGAAAAAGAGGCACAGCACACCAACATCAAAACCTCATCCCAACTGTGAAGTATGGTGGGGGGGGGGCATCATGGTTTGGGGCTGCTTTGCTGCGTCAGGGCCTGGACGGATTGCTATCCTTGAAGGAAAAATGAATTCCCAAGTTTATCCAGACATTTTGCAGGAGAACTTAAGGCCATCTGTCCACCAGCTGAAGCTCAACAGAAGATGTTGCAACAGGACAACGACCCAAAGCATAGAAGTAAATCTACAACAGAATGGCTTAAACAGAAGAAAATATGCCTTCTGGATTGGCCCAGTCAGAGTCCTGACCTCAACCCGATTGAGATGCTGTGGCCTGACCTCAAGAAAGCGATTCACACCAGACATCCCAAGAATATTGCTGAACTGAAACAGTTCTGTAAAGAGGAATGGTCAAGAATTACTCCTGACCGTTGTGCGCGTCTGATCTGCAACTACAGGAAACGTTTGGTGGAAGTTATTGCTGCCAAAGGAGGTTCAACCAGTTATTAAATCCAAGGGTTCACATACTTTTTCCACCTGCACTGTGAATGTTTACATGGTGTGTTCAATAAAAACATGATAACATGTAATTATTTGTGTGTTATTAGTTAAGCAGACTGTGATTGTCTATTGTTGTGACTTAGATGAAGATCAGATCACATTTTATGACCAATTTGTGCAGAAATCCATATAATTCCAAAGGGTTCACATACTTTTTCTTGCAACTGTATAAAAGTCTCTCTTTACTTAGTGGAAATAGGAGTTGCAGTACATCCAGCAGTAGTTTGTGTACAGTGCAATTTCTCTCCCTAGAGGATGTGGTGTGGTGGCTAGCAAAGTGACAGATGATGGCAACTTTCGTATGCTATCTTGCTGATGTCCCTCTCCTGAACTTCTGGCTATAAGTGTATTCTATATAATGCAGGCTTTTGAGTTGGTCTGGCCTGGAGGTAATCTAGGTGATGGATGTCTAAGCTGTAGTCCTACAATAACTGTACTTCCCCTTTAAAAGCAGAGATATGGTGTGTTAATCAACACTATCTACTACTAATGTCCTATAGGACTAGATTACACCACTTTCACTGCGCCTACCTACTTAACTAAGACTTAGCTTTTATTTCATATTATTAATACTTATGGTGTAAATAACTAATTGTATTAAAATTCTCAGTGATCACTGGCCATTTGTATATATCTTTAGTTTACCCTGTCAGAACTGTCATCTGGCTGGGTTTGAATATACACTTTTATTAGCAGGCTGCGCGCTTGCCTGTATTTTAGATGTGTTCAGTGCAGTTCATTTTAATATGCTGTTATGGCCCAATGATAGACTGCCATAAAATTCAGAGCCTCACGCTGCCCCCCGACATGTTTCGCCGTATCACGGCGTCTTCAGGGGTTAGGGCAGAGTGTAAGCGTGTCTTCCTTGCGACCAGCTTATGAAACCTTTGTTTGTGACATCATTGCTGGGAGCCTCACTGGGGGGTGTGGTGGAAAGTTTTTATTCAAATGCCGATTGGATGTATACTCTAGTTCGGCCTACTTTCGTCATAACTACCACCTCTTGACCTCGGCTACTTCACTTCAATTGGTCCTCGTCATTGGCAGGCGTCTGTTTACGTCATGGCTCCGCCCGTCCGACGTCAGCTCCCTCCTTCCGATTGGTCCTCGTCATCGGGTGCTGTCACGCATGCCCAGTTGATGTAATTGCTCTCCGATACTTCAGCCATTGCGCATGCTCGCCGACTTAGTCGTCAGCCTCCTCAATACACTGGGCCCGGCGCATCGCTGACGCGCATATTCACGGACTTAGGCTCCGGCTGTGATGATATCTCCATTCTTGTTCTCTCTGGAGGTTCCCTTTAGAAGGTGTTTCCTTATAGCCATCTTCAACCTAACTTAAGGTTTTCTCCCTATTAGTCGCCACTCCCATATTATGATAGTAGCATATTTCTCTATTTATCCAATATATATTCACATCGCCTTCTCTGATAGCCTCATATTTCTAATTGTTTTATTCTATTATACTTTCTCTTATCACACTGTATACTGGGGTTGTCTACAAGAGAGGGATGGGAAAAGTGGGAATTGGTGGCTAATTGGGAGAATATAAATTACTGTCAAGGGATGAGGGGACAAGGGGGGAAAGAGGGGGTTGGGGCGGGGGTACAGGTTTAATCGCTCCACATCCTTAGTCCCATATCTTTGAGTTAATAGGTTACCTATTAAAAGTATCCCTATACTCAGACTACATGAAATGTTGGCTATATTCCATTATATATCTTTTGTAGTTTTCTTCATCTATCTTGATTGATCTCATTTCACTGGTTATTTTTCCCCCTTTCATATTTTCTCTCCCCTTTTATCCCCTTAGTGTAATTTTATTTTTATCTATATACCTTCCAATGTATATTCCCTGTGTTCAAATTTCATGAGGTTCCCAAAAATAGGTCATTTTTTCATATTCGGGTTCCATAGTTGTAATTTTATTTCTGTTATCTTTTTAGTTTTTTCCGCAAGGAGGTTGCTCTTTTTTAGTTAAAACATTTTTTATCTCATTTGCTACTTGAGTTAATAATTCTATTAATTTATTTTATTCTCTTTTTTTCTCTTAGGTGGGGGTATTGATAACCTACAAGAAGGACGAGTACGTGAACCCTTCATTTAACCCTTTTGGGGCTAGACTGTTTAGTAAGTATATCCATTTCGTTTCTTCTTGTTGGAGTTTTTTGTCTATATCTCCTTTACGTGGTCCTGATTTCACTCTCATCAGTCCCCAAAATTTAAAATCGGTGTTGTGGCCCCTGTGCTTTTCTCTCATGTGTCTGGCCAGGCTAGTGTCCTCTCCGGTGTTAATACTGCTCAGATGCTTTGATATTCTTCTTCTCAACTCTTGGATTGTCTTCCCGACGTACAACTTAGGGCATTCACAGCTGATAACATATACAACCCCCTTTGTCTTACAATTAATGTAGTCCCTGACTTCATAGCTTTTTCCATCTACTGGGTTTGTGAAGGTTTTGGTAGTTTTCATCCGACTACAGAAAGTACAATCTCCACAGGGGTATGATCCATTGTGAGACAGCCATGTACTTTTTTTAGTTATTTGATGGGGCTGGTAGTGGCTATGAACTAGCTTTTCTTTTAAATTTTGTCCTCTTCTAAATGTTATCGCTGGATATTTTGGTATTACTTGTTGTAGGTCTATATCGGCCTGCAAAATATGCCAATGTCGTTTCAGAATCTTTTGTATACCACTGTGTTCTGTATCATACGTACCTATACACCGTATAATCTTCTCTCCCTCCTTTGTTTTTTTATTTGTCAATAGGTCTACCCTTTCTGTTCTTCTAGCTTTATTATAAGCTCGATGCAGGCATTTTTTAGAGTATCCCCTCTCAACAAATCGTAAATATAAATTTCTACATTCTTTTTGGAATGCTTCCTCGGTGGAACAATTCCGCCTGGCTCTAAGATATTGTCCCACCGGGATCCCTTTTTTGAGAGAGTCCGGGTGGAAACTTTGCCAGTGTAGCAGGTTATTTGTCGATGTTACTTTCCGATATATTTCGGTTTGGATTCTGCCGTCAGGCTGGAGGTTTATTTTCAGATCCAGAAAATTCAAGGTGCTTTCATGTATTTCAGCTGTGAACTTCATACCAATCTGATTATCATTCAATTGGCTAACAAAATCATAAAATTGTGCCTCAGTGTCATCCCAGAAAATCAAAATATCATCTATATAACGACCCCAAAATAAAATGTGTTGCGTGTATTTTTCCATAGTGTCTCTAAATACTATACGATCTTCCCACCACCCTAGAAATAAATTCGCGAAACTTGGTGCACAAATCGTGCCCATCGCGGTACCGGTGACCTGCAAATAATATAGACCTACAACAAGTAATACCAAAATATCCAGCGATAACATTTAGAAGAGGACAAAATTTAAAAGAAAAGCTAGTTCATAGCCACTACCAGCCCCATCAAATAACTAAAAAAAAGTACATGGCTGTCTCACAATGGATCATACCCCTGTGGAGATTGTACTTTCTGTAGTCGGATGAAAACTACCAAAACCTTCACAAACCCAGTAGATGGAAAAAGCTATGAAGTCAGGGACTACATTAATTGTAAGACAAAGGGGGTTGTATATGTTATCAGCTGTGAATGCCCTAAGTTGTACGTCGGGAAGACAATCCAAGAGTTGAGAAGAAGAATATCAAAGCATCTGAGCAGTATTAACACCGGAGAGGACACTAGCCTGGCCAGACACATGAGAGAAAAGCATAGGGCCACAACACCGATTTTAAATTTTGGGGACTGATGAGAGTGAAATCAGGACCACGTAAAGGAGATATAGACAAAAAACTCCAACAAGAAGAAACGAAATGGATATACTTACTAAACAGTCTAGCCCCAAAAGGGTTAAATGAAGGGTTCACATACTCGTCCTTCTTGTAGGTTATCAATACCCCCACCTAAGAGAAAAAAAGAGAATAAAATAAATGAATAGAATTATTAACTCAAGTAGCAAATGAGATAAAAAATGTTTTAACTAAAAAAGAGCAACCTCCTTGCGGAAAAAACTAAAAAGATAACAGAAATAAAATTACAACTATGGAACCCGAATATGAAAAAATGACCTATTTTTGGGAACCTCATGAAATTTGAACACAGGGAATATACATTGGAAGGTATATAGATAAAAATAAAATTATACTAAGGGGATAAAAGGGGAGAGAAAATATGAAAGGGGGAAAAATAACCAGTGAAATGAGATCAATCAAGATAGATGAAGAAAACTACAAAAGATATATAATGGAATATAGCCAACATTTCATGTAGTCTGAGTATAGGGATACTTTTAATAGGTAACCTATTAACTCAAAGATATGGGACTAAGGATGTGGAGCGATTAAACCTGTACCCCCGCCCCAACCCCCTCTTCCCCCCTTGTCCCCTCATCCCTTGACAGTAATTTATATTCTCCCAATTAGCCACCAATTCCCACTTTTCCCATCCCTCTCTTGTAGACAACCCCAGTATACAGTGTGATAAGAGAAAGTATAATAGAATAAAACAATTAGAAATATGAGGCTATCAGAGAAGGCGATGTGAATATATATTGGATAAATAGAGAAATATGCTACTATCATAATATGGGAGTGGCGACTAATAGGGAGAAAACCTTAAGTTAGGTTGAAGATGGCTATAAGGAAACACCTTCTAAAGGGAACCTCCAGAGAGAACAAGAATGGAGATATCATCACAGCCGGAGCCTAAGTCCGTGAATATGCGCGTCAGCGATGCGCCGGGCCCAGTGTATTGAGGAGGCTGACGACTAAGTCGGCGAGCATGCGCAATGGCTGAAGTATCGGAGAGCAATTACATCAACTGGGCATGCGTGACAGCACCCGATGACGAGGACCAATCGGAAGGAGGGAGCTGACGTCGGACGGGCGGAGCCATGACGTAAACAGACGCCTGCCAATGACGAGGACCAATTGAAGTGAAGTAGCCGAGGTCAAGAGGTGGTAGTTATGACGAAAGTAGGCCGAACTAGAGTATACATCCAATCGGCATTTGAATAAAAACTTTCCACCACACCCCCCAGTGAGGCTCCCAGCAATGATGTCACAAACAAAGGTTTCATAAGCTGGTCGCAAGGAAGACACGCTTACACTCTGCCCTAACCCCTGAAGACGCCGTGATACGGCGAAACATGTCGGGGGGCAGCGTGAGGCTCTGAATTTTATGGCAGTCTATCATTGGGCCATAACAGCATATTAAAATGAACTGCACTGAACACATCTAAAATACAGGCAAGCGCGCAGCCTGCTAATAAAAGTGTATATTCAAACCCAGCCAGATGACAGTTCTGACAGGGTAAACTAAAGATATATACAAATGGCCAGTGATCACTGAGAATTTTAATACAATTAGTTATTTACACCATAAGTATTAATAATATGAAATAAAAGCTAAGTCTTAGTTAAGTAAGCTGTAGTCCCTGACCTGCAGAAGGGTCTGTAAAGCTCTGACTTGCTCGTCACTCTGCTGACTACCAAATGCTGTAGCTTTCAGGTATATTTTTGGTATTCTTGCAGTTTCTCTGGAGTGGTGGTCTCACAGAAGAGTTAGAAACAAGTACTGGTCCCTAAGACCGTTGGAGTAAGAGCTCAAGCATGTGCTTCCACACTTCTCACTAGTCTCGCTATGCTTCCATCCTGGAAGGAAATAGAACCAGTCCACACCTACCTAATGCCAACCAATTTCAGCCCCATTATCTGCTGGTGTACAGTGTATAGAAGAACAAGGTAGAAGCGTAACACAAAAATAAAACAGTTTGCATATACCCCCAGGCCTGGGCCACTGTACAAGGTGTTCAGTTTAAAAGTCCCAAACATTTCTCTTCCCTTTAACTTCTCAAAATGATCAGTGCAATCAGGTGGGATTTGTTCAATCAGAGTCTTTATCTGAGAAATAGCTGGGTGCCTGCAGACGCCATGTTTCCGATCGCCCTTAGCGGTATTTCATGTGTTGGCTTATACGTTCACTGAGATTCCTGGTAGTTTGGCCAACATATTGGAAGTCACAAGGGCACTCCAAGAGATATATAACATAGAAGGATGAACACTTTAAATGGGAGGTAATAAAAAATTATTTTGCTATTATTATTATTACTATTTTACCCAATTATATTGGTTGTGCTTAGGGATGAGCGAAGCAATCTTCGTATCCAAGATCCGAAGTTGCTTCGCTCCATAATTCATTTCATGCGGTACAGAGATCCGTCTCCATACAGCATTAAAATGTACTCGCTCTGGCGAGGTGAAGTGAGTTATCACCAGAGTTGCAGGACTTCTATGTATAACTTTGGGATTTCATTTTTGAACTTGAAAACCATTTTAGAACTTGGTTCTAAAGTCAGCTTTGGTACCAAAGTACCAATAGTTTTAAAATTGTTTTCAAGTTTAATAATCAAGTTATTCACCAAAGTCCCGCGAGACGTCCGTGATAACTCGCCTCGCCAGAGCGCATAGATTTTAATGCTGTATGGAGACGGGACTCCGCAGCTTGGATCCGAAGCTCGCTTCGCTCATCTCTAGTTGTGCTTATAGAGAGAGTCCTTGTAGATTTATGGGCATATGTAGGTTATATTACTTGTATTGTCTGTGATACAGAACAGGCCTCCATGTGGATTTTCGTAAACGCGATAAGAATTGGATCACATAATTTGTATCTATTCTTGCTGATAAAGCAGGTACTGCCACAGAAAAAAATATACATGATCTCCTTAAAAAACAAACCAAGTTATGGTGGAATAAGGCTGCATTAGAATTATCTGCACAAAGATATCATTCCTAGGGGTTTAAGAATCCTAGTGTTCCACTCCCTTGAAGTTGAGGTGGGAGAAAACGCCAAGTGTTCCTGTACTTTATTAGAACTGTTGATTGGAGTACATTGCAAATCATTGGACGCAGTCGAAGAAGAATTTGACTCACTGAGGGAGAAAATTCAAGTGGCTTTATCTAGTGAGCGTTTGAAGCCTTTGATAAACTTCTCGAAGAAGACTTGAGTAAGTGGAAAAAAGACATTCAGTGTAACAGTGGTTGCTGGCCACCAATATCCCCCTGTTTACTACCACAGTCCTGGGCTTCGTGTTCAGCGGTGAATCTGCTCTATGATTTCCTTCAAACCCTGGCCACAGCATGCTTTCAGCTTGTTCCCTGTAGCACTTCCTTAAGCGCCGGCAAACATCACTCCCTGTGCTTTATGGGTTTAGCACATGTGACCTCGCTGACCAATCCGAGCCCTCCTGCACATATATACAGTGGGATGCAAAAGTTTGGGCAACCTTGTTAATCGTCATAATTTTCCTGTATAAATCCTTGGTTGTTACGATAAAAAAAGTCAGTTAAATATTGCATATAGGAGACACACACAGTGATATTTGAGAAGTGAAATGACGTTTATTGGATTTACAGAAAATGTGCTATAATTGTTTAAACAAAATTAGGCAGGTGTATAAATTTGGGCACCACAAAAAGAAATGAAATCAATATTTAGTAGATCCTCCTTTTGCAGAAATTACAGCCTCTAAACGCTTCCTGTAGGTTCCAATGAGAGTCTGGATTCTGGTTGAAGGTATTTTGGACCATTCCTCTTTACAAAACATCTTTAGTTCTTCTTCCTGGTTGGCTGGGCGATGGCTCCGCCTGATTCTTTTCGCGCCAAACAGCTCCACGAGGCGCACTTGTAATCCAATCAGGTTAAATAGGCAATATGGCTGTCTATTCACTGACAGCAAGCGGTGACTTAAATAAGCAGAAAACAGTCCATATAGCACAATCTTCACACCGCAATTATTACAGTTCACTTTGGCCCAGCAATTTTCAATAAAACAATTGGGGCATGTCACTTTAAGACAATTTTCAGCACACAGTTTTTAAATCCGCTATGGCGCAGGAATATTCGGATCCTGTTCGTGACGCCAATTTATGCAACACACCAGACCTGCAGGGTATGACGAAGTGAGGTCACGGTTATGGGCAATCGAGGGTACTCACTATATTTGAAGAACCCTGGGCAGGCGCGTGGCAGTGAAGGAGAGGTAGACACGGTTCCTCTGGGGCACGCTCTGTAGATAGGGACCAGGCCTGATGGTAGTTGAGGTGCCCTGGATGTTACAGGTATTTTGTGTGCCTGGGGCAAGGTCCCTGTGGTATTCGTGACGCCAGTGCCTTTGGACGGTGGCACGCCGGTTGGTGGTTGGAATGATGGAGGTACACAAGTATATGGTGAACCAAACGTAACTTTACTGGACAATCCAACTTTGTACAGCAGGTGTAGTACAGTCTTTATATTACAGTTCCACAAGGGGCTCATTCACAAACATGGCAGGCAATAGTCATGCAAGATACGCAGAGGGTAACTTCACAAGCACTCAGCAGCAGGTTGTACCTTTCCCAGAATCACTGTACACTGTCCTTTACAGAACTCCTGCTCTGGCTTTATATCTCCCAAGGCCCGGATGCCTAAAAGGGTGGCTTATATCCTTGGTTACTTTCCTCCTCAGGTATTATACTCTTGCTGCACTGTCCATCAGGGTTACTTAGCTTACCCTGGGTCGCCTCCTCCTATAAGGTGGATAACTGTGGGTTTCTCCCAGGAGGTTGGATCCTGCAACTGGGGTGTCTCGACTGAGCTAATCCTAGCCTCAGGAGCCTCAGGTGGACGAAGTGACTCCTCTAGTCCCCTGGAATGAACTAACACTAGTGATGTCCGGATCATGAACGAATCGTTCTTTTGAACCGATTCAGTTCACTGATCCGGAGGAGTCGGTTCCTCTGACTGAGCCGATCCGAATGAAACGGCTCAGTCAGATCAGCATACAGGCAGCAGCAGCCAGTGTAATAGCCCCGCCCTCCAACCAATCAGAGGCAGCCAGTGGACGCTAGCCCCGCCCCCTCCCCGCCCTCCAACCAATCAGAGGCTACCAGCACAGGGGGAGTCGTCTGAGTCTATTAGTTAAAAGAATCGAATGAGTCAGAGACTCATTCGATTCTTTTGAGTTAAAAGAACCGTGAGTCACCGAGTCCCTGCCAGACTCCCTGCTCTGCGGCTCCCTGTAAGTCCGTCGGGGGGGGGAAGGGGGGCATTAATCTAGCATGTAGCAGAGCTGTGTGTGTACAGGGTGCATGCAGCAGTGTAGCATCATGGTACACTGCTACATGCACCCTGTACACACACAGCTCTGCTACATGCTGTAGCAGAGCAGGAAGTCTGGTAGGGACTCGGTGACAATTCTTTTAACTAAAACTCTCAATTATCACAGTCTGCTCCACTGCAGCAGAGCTGTGTTTGCCAGAGCCAGTCCCTCCTGACCTTCGGTTCACTTGAGAGCCGACTCAGCAAGTGAACCGAAGATTCGATGAGCTGAGCATGCGCATTGATCTTCAGTTCACTTGCTTCTGCCGGCTCAGGAAGTGAACCGAAGATCCGATTCATGAATCGGTTCATTTGAATGAGCTGATTCAAATGAACCGATTCAGCTGAAAGATCCGAACTTCCCATCACTAACTAACACCTCCCTGTCTGGACCTTCCTATATGTAACTAGGGCTCTCCAGCTCCCTCTAACGTCTGGGAGGCTAAACTACACCCTGACAGGCCTGACACCCAGATAATACAGGGGAAAACATGCACATAACGTTTAATGCAATGCAACACATTAACCTGTGCAGTGCCCACCTTTACCTAGTGGGACACTACAACTGTGCTCTCCTTGTATGAGAGACGCAGGGTGCTTTGGTTTTCTCTGGTTGAACATGGTGGCTCTGGATCTGGTTGTCTCTGGCAGGGCTTGGGCTTGTATTAACTTCAGCTATTAGGTCAGGAGACTCCCAGATGGTCTGTTTGGTGTAACTTTCAGTAATTTGTTCTGCTTTTGATTCCAGTGATGTCATCACACCATCTTTCAGATCCTCAGGGAAAATCAGGCTGCTGCCAGTGGCGTACCTCCAATAGAGGCAGACCATGCAGCTGCCATGGGGCCCCTGGGGGAAGGGGGCCTGCAGTGGAGGATAGGCCACGCCCATTGATTACACTTATTTAGCTAGCTACCTGTGAGAGTTGAATATAGGATGTTGAGAAGGACCTTTGATGATGTCATCACCATGTGACCAGTGCAGGAAGCCAAGCATAGCAGAGCAGCCAAGTCTGAAGGACCTTTGGTGATGTCATTATCATGTGACCAGTGCAGGAAGCCAAGCATAGCAGAGCAGCCAAGTCTGAAGGACCTTTGGTGATGTCATTATCATGTAACCAGTGCAGAAACCTAGTGAAAGATCTGTGGGATGTGGCTGTGAGGGGGCGGAGCTTCTGTGCTGTGCCTGGAGGAGAGGTTAGTGGTGTCCTGGGATAATCCATATAACATCTTAGAAATCTGGGAGTTGTAGTTCTGTCCTATTATATCCCATTCCATGTAATTTTAACTTATGCCCTAGTACAGTCTGGTAATGCTGGGAGTTATAGTTCTCTCTTCTTGTACTCCCTCTCTGTAAGGCATACTGATGCTCCATAAATAAGTCTGGCCATACTGGGGGTTATAGTTATTTCCTGTTAAAGCTATCACCTAGTACAACTGGATGATGCCCTATAATAATCTGGACATGCTGGGAGTTGTAGTTCTCTCTTTTTAGGCTGGGTTCACATCACCATTTAGTTTACTGTTTTGCGTGCAGGACTTTTTCCGCCTAAAATAACGGAAATGGAAATGGATGAAACGGATGCCAAGTGTGCAGAACTGATGCTTGAAATCTATTTTTTTCTTTATTTTTCTGTTCTTCTGACGGTTCAGAAGTGCGGAAAATAAACAGTGACGTGAACCCGGCCCTATGCTCTCTCTGTGTAAGGCTACTTCATCATCCGTCATGGATCTGCAAAAACGGATCCGTTACAATAATACAACCGCATGCATCCGTCATGAACGGATCCGTTTGTATTATCTTTAACAGTCAATGGCGGATGGATCCGTTTTCTATTGTGCCAGATTGTATCAGAGAAAACGGATCGGTTCTGACACACAATTATAAGTCAATAGGGATGGATCCGTTTTCTCTGACACAATCTGGCACAATAGAAAACGGATCCGTCCTTCACGTTTGGCTCCACTTCGTCAGGCGGACACTAAAACAGTAAAAGCGTTTTGGTGTCCGCCTCCGGAGCGGAATGAAGACTGATCGGAGCCAAACTAATGCATTCTGAGCGGATCCTTATCCATTCAGAATCCATTAGGGCAAATCTGATCCGTTTTAGACCGCGTGTGAGAGCCCTGAACGGATCTCAGAAACAGAAATCCAAGATCCCAATGGGAAAGTAGCCTTATATCCACTTGTATCCTATAATACCAGTCTGGACATGCTGGGAGTGGTAGTTCTCTCCACTTTTACCTCTCCCTGTGTTGCCCCCTAATTTCCAATAATAACAATCTGGTGATGATGAGACTTGTAGTCCCTTGTCACTATTGTGATGTTCTGCAGCAGCTGAGGTGTGTATTATGCTTTGTTCACATCTGTGCTGGTGACGTTCGCTGTTCTGCCATCATAGGAGCACAAAAACTAAAATCACTGCAGTTCTGGATCCGGCACTTCATGGACGACAACACCTGACGGATCCCGCTGACCATGATGAGATCTGACGGGTTTCCATCTGCCAGGATATAAAATTGTGTCCAACATTTATCACCTGATCTGTGACTGAGGCCCCAACACAGATGTGATCAAAGCCTTATATGTTCTCTAGCATCAGATGATGAGGTTCTGCAGCAGCTGAGGTTTGTGTTATGAGGTTCTGCAGCAGCTGAGGTGTGTATTATTATGATGTTCTGCAGCTGAGGTGTGTATTATTATGATGTTCTGCAGCTGAGGTGTATATTATTATGATGTTCTGCAGCAGCTGAGGTGTGTATTATTATGATGTTCTGCAGCAGCTGAGGTGTGTATTATTATGATGTTCTGCAGCAGCTGAGGTGTGTATTATTATGATGTTCTGCAGCAGCTGAGGTGTGTATTATTATGATGTTCTGCAGCAGCTGAGGTGTGTATTATTATGCTGTTCTGCAGCAGCTGAGGTGTGTATTATTATGATGTTCTGCAGCAGCTGAGGTGTGTATTATTATGATGTTCTGCAGCAGCTGAGGTGTGTATTATTATGATGTTCTGCAGCTGAGGTGTATATTATTATGATGTTCTGCAGCAGCTGAGGTGTGTATTAATATGATGTTCTGCAGCAGCTAAGGTGTGTATTATTATGCTGTTCTGCAGCAGCTGAGGTGTGTATTATTATGATGTTCTGCAGCTGAGGTGTATATTATTATGATGTTCTGCAGCAGCTGAGGTGTGTATTAATATGATGTTCTGCAGCAGCTAAGGTGTGTATTATTATGCTGTTCTGCAGCAGCTGAGGTGTGTATTATTATGATGTTCTGCAGCTGAGGTGTGTATTATTATGATGTTCTGCAGCTGAGGTGTATATTATTATGATATTCTGCAGCAGCTGAGGAGTGTATTATTATGATGTTCTGCAGCAGCTGAGGTGTATATTATTATGATGTTCTGCAGCAGCTGAGGTGTGTATTATTATGATGTTCTGCAGCAGCTGAGGTGTGTATTATTATGATGTTCTGCAGCAGCTAAGGTGTGTATTATTATGCTGTTCTGCAGCAGCTGAGGTGTATATTATTATGATGTTCTGCAGCAGCTGAGGTGTGTATTAATATGATGTTCTGCAGCAGCTAAGGTGTGTATTATTATGCTGTTCTGCAGCAGCTGAGGTGTGTATTATTATGATGTTCTGCAGCTGAGGTGTATATTAATATGATGTTCTGCAGCAGCTGAGGAGTGTATTATTATGATGTTCTGCAGCAGCTAAGGTGTGTATTATTATGCTGTTCTGCAGCAGCTGAGGTGTATATTATTATGATGTTCTGCAGCAGCTGAGGTGTGTATTATTATAATGTTCTGCAGCTGAGGTGTGTATTATTATGATGTTCTGCAGCAGCTGAGGTGTATAGTATACTGATGTTCTGCAGCAGCTGAGGTGTGTATTATTATGATGTTCTGCAGCAGCTGAGGTGTGTATTATTATGATGTTCTGCAGCAGCTGAGGTGTGTATTATTATGATGTTCTGCAGCAGCTGAGGTGTGTATTATTATGATGTTCTGCAGCAGCTGAGGTGTGTATTATTATGATGTTCTGCAGCAGCTGAGGTGTGTATTATTATGATGTTCTGCAGCAGCTGAGGTGTGTATTATTATGATGTTCTGCAGCAGCTGAGGTGTATATTATTATGAGGTTCTGCAGCAGCTGAGGTGTGTATTATTATAATGTTCTGCAGCTGAGGTGTGTATTATTATGATGTTCTGCAGCAGCTGAGGTGTGTATTATTATGATGTTCTGCAGCAGCTGAGGTGTATATTATTATGATGTTCTGCAGCAGCTGAGGTGTGTATTATTATGATGTTCTGCAGCAGCTGAGGTGTATATTATTATGAGGTTCTGCAGCAGCTGAGGTGTGTATTATTATAATGTTCTGCAGCTGAGGTGTGTATTGATGTTCTGCAGCAGCTGAGGTGTATATTATTATGAGGTTCTGCAGCAGCTGAGGTGTGTATTATTATAATGTTCTGCAGCTGAGGTGTGTATTAGAAGGTTCTGCAGCAGCTAAGGTGTGTATTGATGTTCTGCAGCAGCTGAGGTGTGCATTGATGTTCTGCAGCAGCTGAGGTGTGTATTGATGTTCTGCAGCAGCTGAGGTGTGTGTTATGAAGTTCTGCAGCAGCTGAGGTGTGTGTTATGAAGTTCTGCAGCAGCTGAGGTGTGTATTAGCCTAAGTAGCTGGGCTGGTTGGTGGAGGCCCTCTAGGTCTAAGATGGTGGAGACCAGAGGTACATACCCCTTTTTCTCCCCCTGATTGCTGATTGCTGTTAGTGGCACAGTCACATGTGGAGAAGGCAATAACACCGGCTGCTATCACTATTATGGGGGCACCTGGAGAAAGGGGCATGTGACAAATTTCAGCAGCATCGTCCCCATTTGGTGCTTCTTCCTGTGAGCACAATTAGTAGACTTGTAATTAAGACTCCAGTCTGTCACTTTCTAATATGCTTTGTATTTCAATTTCCTCCCCTTTCAAGATCTCTGCTTGCTGTCGTTTACCTCCAGAGGCCACAGCTAAATTCTCACATAGTAGATCTCTGCACCTTTCTCCTTCTGCAGAAACAATAGAACTGATCTTCAGTCTCAAAAATGTATGCAAGACGTCTGCCGAATGTGACCATCTCCTACTGCTTCTCACAGCTGAGGGTTTGTTACATTCGCAGCCTGGGCTTCAGAAGGATACATTGCACCGCGACATTGTAGCCAATGAAGAAGATGATTGTAACTCACTGACACATTGTAACAAACCCAGCACTAAGGAGGATTTGGGCCTCTGCGTGTAAATAAGGATTTGATTCAACCACAGCAAGCAAAGATCTTGAATTGAAACAAAGTTATTGGAAAGGCTTTTCGCTACGCACGGATTATGCGTCGTTTACGTTGATTTCTGCCGTCAGTTCCTTAAAATTCAGGACTAAGGTGTAACTTTCCCCTCTTATTAGGAAGGCAGGAGATTTTGGGGGGATCCGTCAGCAGCACCCACTGCTGTGACCTGATGCTGCACACATCCATGATCCCTGAGCCCGGTGACATGAAACTACAACTCCCACAATGCCGCAGTCAGGGAGAGCATTGTTTGGCATCTGGTTCCTGGGTTGGGTGGTCCTTCCTTTCCTGACACATGCACCATTCAGTATTCTGCCTGCGGACTCGGGGGACCGCGTATACCCTGGAGCACTGCATGCCCCCCACCCTGCCATCAGGTTTTTGCACTGTAAGTGAGGGAGGGGGTGGGGTGGGCGCAGTGTGTGCAGTTAAATAGAAGGAGCCTGCACAGAGGGGGAGGGGGGATTAACCAGCGCAGGTCCAGGGGGGGAGAGCAAGGTGCACAGTCCCTGGCTGCGGTGGGCACTGCAGATGCTGCTCTCCCGACTCTCCCACATCTGCTTACAATTCCTCCCTCCTTTATTATGCAAAGTTAATGAGAAGTTCTGCCTTTGTGCAGTTTGTATTTTGCACTGGAAAACGTAGATCCTAAAACCGTAGGCTGTTGGGGCATGCTGGGAGTTGTAGTTTTGCAAGTGTCAAAGGCCACTTACCAAAGCTATATGGGCTTTCAGCAGCAATAGGGCCATGGAACCGCACAGAGTAATGGCCCAAGGTTGTAGATTGCAGCGTGACTAATGCTCCTCCTGCACACCACATATCCAGGGAAAATGCCGTTTTATTTTTTTTATTTTTGCTGCATTTCATAAATTTTTTATTTTTTTTTATCCATCAGGACGTGAACATTTCCTATCGCTGACTGTAGAGGAGCTGGATCCTTAGCTCGTATTAATAGCACAAGAATCTATAGTGAGCATTTTTCTTTTCGGGGTAATGCAGGTCTATAGGGTAAAGGGATTAAAGGGGTATTCTGGGTAGACAAGGTTATTCTCTACATAGGGGATAACTATTAGATGGGTGGGGGTCCTACCGCCATCACGAGAATGGGCGCAGTGTACCCCCTCCTGCATGGACGGAGAAACTGGTCAGAAATGCACGCATTCATTTTTATGGGGGCTCCAGAGAACATCCTGGGTGGTCTGTGGAGGTGAAAGGGTTAGTTATAACATCCCTGGAGCTCTGGAGCAGTGAAGGGGTTAGTGATAACATATCTGATAGTACAAATAGAATTCACTCAGCAATCAACCTCCTTGAGCAATGAAGGACTTGCCCCACTGCTTCTCCCTCCCCCTTGAATGACAGAGCCAAAAATCTCCCCCGGCCTGTCTGTCTCGCACCTGCCCCATAGCTCCGAGTAGCCGCACAGGTGCAGATGCTGACTGTGCAGGAGCCGACACACCTCCGGCTGTGCTCATATATAAGCAGCGCAAGCACAGCCGAAGAGGTAGCAGCAGAAGAGCCTCCGTGCCTGCCCCGCTACTCTCATCAACGGCGCAGGTGTGAGATTGACGGGGACAGATGAAATGTCTGGTCCTGGTAATCAGTGGGGAGTCTCTTGAGCGGTCAGGCCAGGCTGATTTCAGAGCAAACTCGATTTGCATTAATTGATTCTCTCTTCATTAATCCGTGGTGGTCTATAGCAGCGAAGGAGCTTGTGATGACATTCCACATAGCCTACAAGGGTTAGTGATAACATCCCAGGTGATCTATAGCAGTGAAGGGGTTAGTGGTAACATCCATGATGGCTAAGGCATGGAAAAGGTTAGTGATAACATCCCTGGTGGTCTAGGGGATGGAAGGGGTAAGTGATAATATTTCTGGTGGTCTAGGGGATGGAAAGGGTAAGTGATAATATCTCTGGTGGTCTAGGGGATGGAAAGGGTAAGTGATAATATCTCTGGTGGCCTATATGGCAGTGAAGGGGCTAATGATAGCATCCCTGGTGGTCCGAGGAAGTGAAGGGATTAGTGATAACATCCCTGGTGGTTTAGGGGATTGAAGGGGTAAGTGATAATATCCCTGTGGGGCTATTCCCCTTAATGGCAGTGAAAAGGCTAATGATAACATCCCTGGTGGTCTGTGGAAGTGAAGGTATTAGTGATAACATCCCTGGTGGTCTAGGGAATGGAAGGGGTAAGTGATAATTTCTCTGGTGGCCTATATGGCAGTGAAGGAGCTAATGATAACATCCCTGGTTGTCTGAGGAAGAGAAGGGATTAATGATAACATCCCTGGTGGTTTAGGGGATTGAAGGGGTAAGTGACAATATCTCTGGTGGCCTATATGGCAGTGAAGGAGCTAATGATAGCATTCCTAGTGGTCTGAGGAAGTGAAGGGATTAATGATAACATCCCTGGTGGTCTAGGGGATGGAAAGTGGTAAGTGATAATATCTCTGGTGGCCTATATGGAAGTGAAGGGGCTAATGATAGCATCCCTAGTGGTCTGAGGAAGTGAAGGGATTAGTGATAACATCCCTGGTGGTCTAGGGGATGGAAAGTGGTAAGTGATAATATCTCTGGTGGCCTATATGGAAGTGAAGGGGCTAATGATAGCATTCCTAGTGGTCTGAGGAAGTGAAGGGATTAGTGATAACATCCCTGGTGGTTTAGGGGATAGAAGAGGTAAGTAATATCCCTGTGGGGCTATAGCAATGTACTCGCTCTCTCTGGCTTCTGCTCTATTGATAATTTATCCCAGAATGTAGCCAGATGTATCAGACTTGTGATTCGCTAAGCTGATTGATCCATGCACTTTCACCAATTTCCTGCCATAAATACTAAAAAACATGGCACATGTTGATTTGTCACTTGCATTGGGGACTGTACACGAGCCAACCCTAGGCCTCATGAACACGGCTTTATGGTGGCTTGTCATATGGCGCCTTTAGTGTGCGGATTTTATAGAGGGATACCTTGTCTGATCCTGCTGATGGCGGATTCATGGCATTTTCCTACCACTGCTATGTGTGGATCACTTCTTGGAGAGTTTGGCTATTTTATACTTTCTTCTCTTTAGGAATCCTATGCGTGACTGTGAATCGGAGAGACTGCAGCGAGGATGGCTGGAGCATCACACTACATAATCCATGACGAGAATTCGTCTGACTCTGATGTCTGCTGGTAAATCCATTCTTCTATACATACAGTATATGCGGCACAGTACATTTTTGGGATGCAGTAGTATCTCCCATGACCCATAACTGTCAACCAGTTACCCTATGACAGTAGCAGCCTAATTGCCCTCATAAGGATTTCAGCCACCATACCCTGTCTGCAACAGTGACCCCCACTTGAGCATGTCAGCAGCTGTGCTCCCATGCAACTACCCCCCCATAACAGTAACAGTATTTGCGAGTTTTCATCTAATGTATATCACCAGCTTATAGTGACCACCACAATTTTTTTTAAATAAGAAAGCTCATCAAAATGGAGTCTAAATAGATGTTGTAAAGTTCTGAGCATCTTCTCAGACTTTTGGCTATAAATGTATGAGTTACTGTCTTTGGAGCAGTCAATTATTGCTTCCTTAATGCACACGCTGGTCCTTTTGATGAAAGGCTGGCATCAAGAAACCCAGTGAGATGACTCAGAGGTTCCTGGGTGGCTAGTGTAGATCTTCGGGATTCCACCTCTAACCTTTTATGATCTCATGCTAAAGATCCTATGATCTCTTTCCTTCTTTGGGCTTTATGCCATTCTGGATATAAACTTTTGTTTACTCTATGTTCATCTTTTTCAGAATCTCTGATTTACTCTGCCTTGTCTTTCTTTTGATAAGGTTGGGTCCTGAAGACTTGGGTCATCTGTCTGATTATAAAAGAGAAGATGTGTGGGATGTCTATTCTCATGAGAGGTCTTTCAAAAGAACATTCAGTTCAGGTGAGTCTTCCTCATCAAGTTCTAGAGGTTAGTTACTGAATTTTATACTACTCAAGTGGTGAAGAGATATCAATCACACTCAGGCCTCGATTTCTGAGAATTCCCAAAGACCCCTCTGCCTCAGAACAAGACACCAGTACTTTAAATGCCACATGGTTTTCAGGGTATCCTCGTAAAGGTTTTGAATTGGGGCCAGGAAGGTCTAGTTACCCCTCTGATACTACATAATATAAAATCCAGTTTGGAGTAGTCCACCAAAAGACCAGAGAGTTCTCTAGTGGGCCTAGCAAAGGAGAATACCATCTTCAATGAAAACATAATTTATGTAAATTCATGTTTTTAAGATGTATATACTGTATGTAAAAAACATTTTTTATTTCTTCCAAGCAGATGAAGATGTAAGCTGCATAGATCTGTACGAAGACGTTACATCCATCAACCACCAATCAAATTTACAAACCAAATCCAACCTCAGACATATGGTTAGCAAACGTGGGAGAAGAGCTTACAAGCCTCGTGAACGAATACAAAGTTCTGATAGGTCTTCCCCTGAAAAGTCAATTGCGAGAGAAAGAAGCACCATTGATTCTGCTGGGAACATTACATTAATGACAGAGACCATCTACAAATGCAATAACTGTGATAAAACGTTCTTCACCCGATCAGGGTATCGGAAACATCAGAGGAACCACTCAGAGGACAGTAGTCTTACCTGTAGTGAGTGTGGGGAGATTTTCAAAGACTTGACAACATACAGTCTCCATAAAGAAGCTCATGAGGAAAGAAAACCATGGTCTTGTACAGTATGTCACAAATGTTTTCGGCTTCAGTCCCACCTGAACAAACATGAAAGAACCCACACGGAAGAAAGACCCTACACGTGTAACATATGTGGAAATTGCTTTGGTCAAAGTTCCAACCTTACTACTCATATGAAGACCCACCTGGGAGAAAAGTCATATGCATGCAGTGAGTGTGGGAAGTCTTTCGCTCGTAACTTTGAGCTGGAGGCCCACAGGACAGTGCACTCTCAAGAGGTCTTAGTTTTCTCAGAATATAAGAAAGATTTCCAAAGAAGCTTCCACCAGAGGGAAGTAGAGAGATATACCTGTTCCGAGTGCAACAAGTGTTTCAGCAGCAATTCTGATCTGATTTTGCACCAGAGAGATCATACTGGAGATAAACCTTACGCCTGTGTTATATGTGGGGAAAAGTTCTGCAGTGCGCCGAGTTGTTTGAGACGCAAGAAAACGCAGTCTGGGGGCAAGACTTTTCTATGCGGTGGCTGCGGGAGAAACTTTAGCAACAGGGACAGTTACACTAGTCACTCATGTATTCTCATAAATTAATGTCTTCTGTTGGTGACCAACTTTATTCAAAATGTCTCCACTTATTGACCTTGTTGAGGGTAACATAATTTTGCACTGATATACAGTAGAATTACAAATTGAATCATAAAAATCTCTCAACTCGGTGCAAATCTCAACCCTAACGTGTCCATACACATAAAACTAAAGTCGAAAATGCAGAATAACAACCCTAACGAATGTATGTCAGGTGTATGTCTCTAGTAGTAGACTCTCTTTGGGTCACATGAACGATCACTTCATGAAAGATTACTTGTCCTTCAAAAACAAGCATCTGGTCTCCTGAACAACTGTTCACAAGATGTATGTTCATTCAATGGTTGTTCAACTAACTTCTATCCAATGTGTATGGCAACCTTTAATCCTCAAGCCTCTTTCCAAAGAGAGGTACATCGCAGTATGGAGAGAGGAGGATGAATTTTACGCAACTTGAAACTTCATACAAATCCAAGCTCCTCCAATTTTTTGAAGTTTTTGAAATAATGAGATGGTTTTAGCATGCATAATGTTTACCATTTGTTATTTTTAGGTTCTGTGACACATGATAACACAATCAAGGCTTCTTGGCAGATGGAGTTATCCAACAAGCTGGTCAGTTAGCCTTATAATAGACAATGTTATGATAGGGACAACTTATATGACATTGAGTTCAGTGTTGTATCATCAACATTGATAAACTTCTTGTGGTATTGTAGGACTAAAGTTCACAGCCAGATAGGGTTCTAGAACATTAGTAGTTTAGAACTTAGAGTACTAGACCAACAGCACAACCATCCTAACCAAAATAAGGTCAACCACCACCACTGTAGGAACCAAAATAAGGACTTTTTATGTGGTAAACATTTTTTCTACCCTTTACTGCACATGAGCACTGATGGCACATATGGCTATGCTTTGTTACACAAGATCCAAGTCAATCCTCAACTCTGGACCAAGGTACCTTCTGTGGTTTCTATGTTCAGTAGAGAATGTACTTGCTGTATGTTCACAATCAACAATAAAGAGCTGTGTATGCAATGTGAATGGACTGTCGAACTTTCATGTCCACAAAACATTGATGGTTGTGGTCAATATCTGCATGTAGGGCACATAGTCCATGCATTGCCCAGAAAATTATGGAACATAGGGTTGGATTGACCAAACGGAGCTAGAGGATTCTCCGGTGGGCCGAGACTCCAACTCGATGATGCTTAAGTAGAAGTTGAGCCCTGGTTCTTGATGGAGCCTGAAGGCACCATTGTTACATAAGAAATTATGACTGACATGTTGTAAGTGGGCTCCCTTGCATTGGTGCCCAGGTTCAAGTTACACCTCTGTAAACGTAAAAAGAAATTATACATTTTTTACTACCACTATTTGGATGTTAGGTTGTCAGCCACTGGCTTGGTCTTTGTGGCTCTATCATATAATGAAACTTCCAAGGTAGTCAGTCCATGACATTCTCACACCATCACACTGAACATGGTGTATGACTGCCCGCAGACAACTATTCTCAGCAGGTTCCTCTCTTTGTCTCATGTACAATGGTTGGGAAGGCAGAAACCAACCACCACAAGTCCCTTCCATTATGGAGTGAACCACAACAGGAGGAGACAGGTGTAGGCACTCCTCTCCTGTATTTAGACACACTTACCACCAAAATCATCTTCAAAATCTTCAGTTGGGCCCAGGTTCCCTTCATGTAGAGTAGACCCAGCTTAACAGGTTGTCATTGGTTGCTGCTGTTTTTCAGTTTGCTTCATGGCTAGAACAGTATTTTGTCTATCCATGGGTGGGACATTTATATCATCAGGAGGACAACACCTTTTACCAAATATTACACTTGGCAGTAAGTGTTACTGATAGTCCAATGAATTGAGGGAGGGAACCTCCTTTCTAGGTCCTTTACGCTTGTTATACAGAAATAGGAAAAAGGGAATAGGTTACACAGAGGCATGAGGATAATCCTATCAATGGTTCTGGAAGGGTGCACCTTCTGAGTTCAAGGGGACACAGCATGCAGCATATTTCTCTATGGAGTACTGTAAGTGGCATACTTGCACATTTTGAATACAACCCATTAATTTTATTGTAAGGTCTGCCATGTCTCATCTTTCCTGTTTTTTCTAAATAATTTAACATAACTTTGTTATTTTTAATTGGGTGCCAACTAGAGATGAACGAACCACTCAGAATCTGATTCGTATTTGATTCAAGTCAAAATTGATTCAACCCAAAATGAAAGTTCTCCAACTGGCCTGAAAGTTTGTGTATGGCACTCTGAGGTCTCCTAGGACTATAGGTATAGGTATATAGATTTTTCAATCTAGTATTTCTTTTTCATTCTAGTCTCACTTTAAAAAAAAACGTAATTATATACAGTACAGACCAAAAGTTTGGACACACCTTCTCATTCAAAGAGTTTTCTTTATTTTCATGACTATAAAAATTGTAGATTCACACTGAAGGCATCAAAACTATGAATTAACACATGTGGAATTATATACATAACAAAAAAGTGTGAAACAACTGAAAATATGTCATATTCTAGGTTCTTCAAAGTAGCCACCTTTTGCTTTGATTACTACTTTGCACACTCTTGGCATTCTCTTGATGAGCTTCAAGAGGTAGTCACCTGAAATGGTCTTCCAACAGTCTTGAAGGAGTTCCCAGAGATGCTTAGCACTTGTTGGCCCCTTTGCCTTCACTCTGCGGTCCAGCTCACCCCAAACCATCTCGATTGGGTTCAGGTCCGGTGACTGTGAAGGCCAGGTCATCTGGCGCAGCACCCCATCACTCTGCTTCATGGTCAAATAGCCCTTACACAGCCTGGAGGTGTGTTTGGGGTCATTGTCCTGTTGAAAAATAAATGATGGTCCAACTAAACGCAAACCGGATGGAATAGCATGCCGCTGCAAGATGCTGTGGTAGCCATGCTGGTTCAGTATGCCTTCAATTTTGAATAAATCCACAACAGTGTCACCAGCAAAGCCCCCCCACACCATCACACCTCCTCCTCCATGCTTCACGGTGGGAACCAGGCATGTAGAGTCCATCCGTTCACCTTTTCTGCGTCGCACAAAGACACAGTGGTTGGAACCAAAGATCTCAAATTTGGACTCATCAGACCAAAGCACAGATTTCCACTGGTCTAATGTCCATTCCTTGTGTTCTTTAGCCCAAACAAGTCTCTTCTGCTTGTGCCTGTCCTTAGCAGTGGTTTCCTAGCAGATATTCTACCATGAAGGCCTGATTCACACAGTCTCCTCTTAACAGTTGTTCTAGAGATGTGTCTGCTGCTAGAACTCTGTGTGGCATTGACCTGGTCTCTAATCTGAGCTGCTGTTAACCTGCAATTTCTGAGGCTGGTGACTCGGATGAACTTATCCTCCGCAGCAGAGGTGACTCTTGGTCTTCCTTTCCTGGGGCGGTCCGCATGTCAGCCAGTTTCTTTGTAGTGCTTGATGGTTTTTGTGACTGCACTTGGGGACACTTTCAAAGTTTTCCCAATTTTTCGGACTGACTGACCTTCATTTCTTAAAGTAATGATGGCCACTCGTTTTTCTTTACTTAGCTGCTTTTTCCTTGCCATAATACAAATTCTAACAGTCTATTCAGTAGGACTATCAGCTGTGTATCCACCTGACTTCTCCACAACGCAACTGATGGTCCCAACCCCATTTATAAGGAAAGAAATCCCACTTATTAAACCTGACAGGGCACACCTGTGAAGTGAAAACCATTTCAGGTGACTACCTCTTGAAGCTCATCAAGAGAATGCCAAGAGTGTGCAAAGCAGTAATCAAAGCAAAAGGTGGCTACTTTGAAGAACCTAGAATATGACATATTTTCAGTTGTTTCACACTTTTTTGTTATGTATATAATTCCACATGTGTTAATTCATAGTTTTGATGCCTTCAGTGTGAATCTACAATTTTTATAGTCATGAAAATAAAGAAAACTCTTTGAATGAGAAGGTGTGTCCAAACTTTTGGTCTGTACTGTATGTAATTAAGTTTTTTTTTAAAGTGAGACTAGAATGAAAAAGAAATACTAGATTGAAAAATCTATATACCTATACCTATAGTCCTAGGAGACCTCAGAGTGCCATACACAAACTTTCAGGCCAGTTGGAGAACTTTCATTTTGGGTTGAATCAATTTTGACTTGAATCAAATACGAATCAGATTCTGAGTGGTTCTGTCACGGCTGTTTGAGGGTAACAAGAGCAAACACAGTGAAAAGAGCTACTGACCGGACCCAAACTAGGGAAGATAAGGGGTGACCCCTGTCAGACCCTCAAAGCTCTCCCTATGCTGCTAAAGCACATGCCTGGATCCAAATGGTGGAAGGAGGCATGCCCGCGTACCTCAGACTGATGGCCACTGTAACCCCTACAATAGTGGAAGGGGCACGGCCACCGGTGCCCTACTCAGTATATGGAGGGAACCGTGGCCACCTCAGATCCAGTCAGAAAATAACCAGGTAAACAACAATATCTGCACACTTAGCTGAAGGAGATGCAGCCGCAGAGAAGACGGATCCAAGGACAGCTGGCAATATCCAGAGTGCTTGCTGCAGCAGAAACCAGGTCCAGTGAACTGATAGCTTACAAGTGAAGTTACTCAAGCCAGAGCTACAACTGAAATGAGAAATATAATCCACGCCCTGCAACAGGAGGAGGGGTGATTTAAAGGCAGGAAAATCAACCGCAGGAGAAACAGCTGAGAGTAAAGACCTCATCACAGGGGCGGAGAAACAGAACAGTGAGAACACCTCCAAGCTCTAAGTGACATCATCGCAGGGGTGGAGACACAGAGCTGTGAGAACTTCTCAAAGCTCTGGTAGTGACAGTACCCCCCCCCCCCTCTACGGGTGGACTCCGGACACCCAGGACTCACCTTCCCAGGATGAGCCCTATGAAATGCCCTGATGAGGCGAGTGGCTTTAATGTCCGACACCGGAACCCACATCCTCTCCTCAGGACCATAACCCTTCCAATGAACGAGGTACTGAAGAGAACCGCGGACAATGCGAGAGTCCACAATTCTGGAAACCTCAAACTCCAGATTGCCATCAACCAAAATCGGAAGAGGAGGCAAAGAGGAGGGTACCGGGGGCTGGACATATGGTTTTAAGAGAGATCTGTGAAATACATTATGTATCTTCCAAACCCGTGGAAGATCAAGACGGAAGGCAACCGGATTGATGACTGACAAAATTTTATAAGGCCCAATAAACTTGGGACCCAATTTCCAGGAGGGAACCTTCAGTTTAATATTTTTAGTAGACAACCACACCAGATCACCCACATTCAGGTCCGGACCAGGCACACGTCTCTTATCAGCCACACGCTTATACTTCTCACTCATCTTTCTAAGATTACTATGAATCTTTTGCCAAATGGTAGACAAAGACGAGGAAAATCTCTCCTCCTCAGGTAAACCCGAAAGAGCCCCTCCCGAGAATGTCCCAAACTGCGGATGGAACCCATATGCACCAAAGAATGGTGACTTATCAGAAGATTCCTGACGACGGTTGTTCAAAGCAAACTCAGCAAGAGGGAGAAAAGAACACCAATCCTCCTGGTTCTCTGCCACAAAACAGCGCAAATATGTCTCCAGATTCTGATTTAGGCGCTCAGTCTGACCATTCGACTGCGGGTGAAAAGCAGAAGAGAAGGACAGCCGAACCCCCAGGCGAGAACAGAAAGCCTTCCAGAACCTGGACACAAACTGCGAGCCTCTATCGGAAACAATATCAGAGGGAATGCCATGCAATTTAACAATATGGTCGATAAAAGCTTGCGCCAACGTTTTAGCATTGGGTAAACCAGGGAAAGGAACGAAATGAGCCATCTTGCTAAAACGGTCCACGACCACCAGGATCACCGACTTCCCCGAGGAACGAGGAAGATCCGTGATAAAGTCCATGGACAGGTGTGTCCAAGGACGGGAAGGTATGGGTAACGGGAGAAGGGAACCTGAAGGTCGTGAACGAGGGACCTTAGCGCGAGCGCACGTCTCACAAGCAGCCACAAAACCCTCCACCGACTTACGAAGAGCTGGCCACCAAAATCTCCGAGCAATGAGATCAACCGTGGCTCTACTCCCGGGGTGACCAGCAAGAACCGTATCATGATGCTCCTTAAAGAGTTTGTGACGTAGCTCAGGAGGCACAAACAACTTCCCGGAAGGACAACGGGCAGGTGCCTCAGTCTGGGCAGCCTGGACCTCGGCCTCCAAATCGGAATAAAGAGCAGAAACAACTACCCCCTCCGCCAAAATGGGACCCGGGTCCTCGGAGTTTCCTCCTCCCGGAAAACAGCGAGAGAGAGCATCAGCCTTCACATTTTTGATCCCAGGGCGGAATGTAACGACAAAATTGAATCTGGAGAAGAACAGAGACCATCTGGCCTGTCTCGGATTCATACGCCTGGCCGACTCCAAGTATGCCAGATTCTTATGGTCGGTAAAAACGGTGACAGGGTGCCTGGCCCCCTCCAACCAATGACGCCATTCCTCGAAAGCCAACTTGATGGCCAACAACTCCCTATCTCCCACATCATAGTTTCTCTCTGCCGGGGAGAGTTTTTTAGAGAAAAAGGCACAGGGTCGCCATTTGGCAGGAGAAGGGCCCTGGGACAAAACTGCACCCACACCCACCTCGGAAGCATCCACCTCAACAATAAAAGGTAAGGAAACATCGGGATGCACCAAGATGGGAGCAGACGCAAAACTCTCTTTAATCTTAGAGAAGGCTGCAAGCGCCTCCTCCGACCAAGAGGAAAAATCCGCCCCCTTTTTTGTCATGTCAGTAAGGGGTTTGACAACAGAGGAATAATTCAAAATGAACTTTCTGTAGTAGTTAGCAAAACCCAGAAAGCGCATCAATGCCTTCTGATTCTCAGGAAGCTCCCACTCAAGTACAGCACGGACCTTCTCAGGATCCATGCGAAAACCAGAAGCAGAGAGGAGAAAACCCAGAAATTGAATCTCCGATACCATAAAAAGACATTTCTCCAGCTTGGCATACAGTTTATTCTCCCGCAGTATCTGCAGAACCTGAAAAAGATGATCCTGATGGGTCTGAACATCAGGGGAAAAAATCAAAATATCGTCAAGATACACCAAAACAAATTTCCCCATTAAGTGGTAGAAAATACTATTAACAAAATGCTGAAAGACGGCCGGAGCATTCATCAGGCCGAAAGGCATAACGAGATTCTCGAAATGCCCGTTAGGGGTATTAAAAGCCGTTTTCCATTCATCCCCCTCTCTGACCCTGACCAGGTTGTACGCGCCTCTCAAATCCAATTTGGAAAACACCTTGGCTCCAACAATTTGGTTGAAGAGGTCCGGGATCAGAGGAAGGGGATAGGGATCGCGAATCGTGATACGGTTCAGCTCCCTAAAATCTAAGCAAGGTCTCAGAGAGCCATCTTTTTTTTTAACAAAAAAAAAACCCGCGGCAACAGGTGACTTTGAGGGACGAATATGCCCCTTATCGAGACTCTCAGAGATATAGGTTCGCATTGCGATTCTTTCTGCTTGTGAGAGATTGTAGAGGCGTGCTTTTGGCAGCTTGGCGCCGGGAATGAGGTTAATGGGACAGTCAAACTCCCGGTGAGGAGGTAGCTCCTGAACACCGCTCTCGGAAAACACGTCCGAGAAATCAGAGAGAAATGATGGCACAGTTTTAGTAGACACCTCTGCAAAAGTCGCTGTGAGACAATTCTCTCTACAAAAGTCACTCCACTCATTTATTTGCCTTCCTTGCCAATCAATAGTGGGGTTATGTCTCGTGAGCCAGGGTAACCCCAAAACTAGAGGAGAAGGCAATCCGTTAAGGACAAAACAAGATATCTCCTCCACATGAGTGTCACCTACAGCTAGCCGGATATTGTGAACAATGCCTTTCAGAGATCTCTGCGAGAGTGGAGCAGAGTCAATGGCAAAAACAGGTATATCCTTTTCCAATGTGCAAACCTGAAAACCATGCATGGCTACAAATTGAGTGTCAATAAGATTGACGGCCGCTCCACTATCGACAAAAATCTCACAAGAAATGACTTTGCTCTCTAGCGCCACCCTGGCAGACAGGAGAAAACGGGAACTGCAGGTCAGAGGAAAAGCATCAATTCCTACATCAAGTTTGCCCAAAGTAGCAGATGAAGTAGAACTTGATGATTCGCCTTTTGAGGTTTTTCTCTTCTTATCACTCTTAGTACAGTTCAGGAATCTCCTAGACGGACAAACATTTGCCAAATGACCTATGCCCCCACAACAAAAACACACCATATTCTGAGGACTAAATCCTCTTTTATCAGGGGCAAGTCGGCCTAGCTGCATGGGCTCCTCCTCAGAGGGGAGCGAGACAGGATGAGACCCCTGCATACTGAATGAGTCCGCACCATTGCCCCAAGACTGACAATGGCTGGACAGAGAGGTCTTGTTTCTTTCTCTTAGACGTCTGTCAAGGCGTACCGCCAATGACATGGCAGACTCTAAGGACGTTGGTCTCTCATGGAAAGCAAACGCATCTTTCAATCTCTCTGAGAGACCATGACAGAACTGACTCCGGAGTGCAGCATCATTCCAACCTGAATCAGCTGCCCATCTCCGAAATTCAGAACAATAAAGCTCCGCAGACAGTTTGTTCTGGCATAAAGCACGTAAGTTCGATTCGGCCAGAGCAACACGATCCGGGTCATCATATAGTTGCCCCAGGGCCACAAAAAATCTTTCCACGGATCGAAGGGAGGGATCCCCTGATGGCAGCGAAAAAGCCCAAGTCTGAGCATTGCCCCTGAGCAGGGAGATGACAATCCTCACCCTCTGTTCCTCATTACCAGAGGAAAGGGGACACAAGCAAAAATGGAGTTTGCATGCCTCTCTGAAGCGAACAAAATTCTCACTGCCCCCGGAGAACGTCTCCGGAAGTGAGACCTTTGGCTCGCAACAGACTCCATGAGCCGGAGCAGAGCCTAATGCTTGTAACTGAGTCATAGATTGACGGAGATCCGCTACTTCCAAAGAAAGACCCTGCATGCGGTCAACCAGGCCAGAAAGCGGATCCATGTCAAAAAAGGACGGTTTTGGTGGATTATAATGTCACGGCTGTTTGAGGGTAACAAGAGCAAACACAGTGAAAAGAGCTACTGACCGGACCCAAACTAGGGAAGATAAGGGGTGACCCCTGTCAGACCCTCAAAGCTCTCCCTATGCTGCTAAAGCACATGCCTGGATCCAAATGGTGGAAGGAGGCATGCCCGCGTACCTTAGACTGATGAGCCCTGTAACCCCTACAATAGTGGAAGGGGCACGGCCACCGGTGCCCTACTCAGTATATGGAGGGAACCGTGGCCACCTCAGATCCAGTCAGAAAATAACCAGGTAAACAACAATATCTGCACACTTAGCTGAAGGAGATGCAGCCGCAGAGAAGACGGATCCAAGGACAGCTGGCAATATCCAGAGTGCTTGCTGCAGCAGAAACCAGGTCCAGTGAACTGATAGCTTACAAGTGAAGTTACTCAAGCCAGAGCTACAACTGAAATGAGAAATATAATCCACGCCCTGCAACAGGAGGAGGGGTGATTTAAAGGCAGGAAAATCAACCGCAGGAGAAACAGCTGAGAGTAAAGACCTCATCACAGGGGCGGAGAAACAGAACAGTGAGAACACCTCCAAGCTCTAAGTGACATCATCGCAGGGGTGGAGACACAGAGCTGTGAGAACTTCTCAAAGCTCTGGTAGTGACAGGTTCGTTCATCTCTAGTTGGCACCCAATTAAAAATAACAAAGTTATGTTAAATTATTTTGAAAAACCAGGAAAGATGAGACATGGCAGACCTTACAATAAAATTAATGGGTTGTATTCAAAATGTGCAAGTATGCCACTTACAGTACTCCATAGAGAAATAGTTTTGATGCCTTCAGTGTGAATCTACAATTTTCATAGTCATGAAAATAAAGAAAACTCTTTGAATGAGAAGGTGTGTCCAAACTTTTGGTCTGTACTGTATATATATTTTTTCTCTCTCTCTCGAAAATGACTTTTATACACTGTTGGGGGACTGCATTTTCTATTTTATACACAATGATCATTGAGAATGTGAAAAGAAAAGACAAGAGTGTTTCCACAGTTTTGTCTTCTCATCAGCAGGACCCAACATTCAGATTGTGCTGTTCCATTCAGAGACATTTGGTGAACAATTTATACTGTTTGGTCTATACGGTAATTTTTTTTACAAACCGGATTCCAAAAAAGTTGGGACACTAAACAAATAGTGAATAAAAACTGAATGCAATGATGTGGAGATGGCAAATGTCAATATTTTATTTGTAATAGAACGTAGATGACAGATCAAACGTTTAATCCGAGTAAGTGTATCATTTTAAAGGAAAAATACGTTGATTCAAATTTTCACGGTGTCAACAAATCCCAAAAAAGTTGGGACAAGTAGCAATAAGAGGCTGGGAAAAGTAAATTTGAGCATAACGAAGAGCTGGGAGACCAATTAACACTAATTAGGTCAATTGGCAACATGATTGGGTATAAAAAGAGCTTCTCAGAGTGGCAGTGTCTCTCAGAAGCCAAGATGGGTAGAGGATCACCCATTCCCACAATGTTGCGCAGAAAGATAGTGGAACAATATCAGAAAGGTGGCTCAATAAATTAAGGAATGTCGCACTAAGACACTGAAACCACACCAGGTGCTCCTGTGAATTGAGACCACTCTCTCAATACAGTAAATTATTTAAAATGAATAAACAGGGCACTCAAGGATAACAGAGACCAGGTACTATAAGCAAATATTAGCTTTTATTACTACAACGAAAAAAGTTGATAAAACAATGTAGCACAATGTATCACAAATATAACAGATAAAACTATGTATCATAAGGATTGTAACATGGGTAAACTGTAGACAGAGTAAATTGTGTTTGATGACCAGCTGATAAATGTTCAAAAATGCGATCTAAATAGGCCTCTTAGTCCAATGGGAATGACTCCGAAAATAATGTCAGTATTTCATTAACTGCAGTATTTCAAATAAATATGGCGACGTCACGCCAAAGCAATCTAGGTAGCGGCGTCCCGCTCCTGAATAGCTTGCAAAGAGAGATAATCCGTTACCTTTCCTTCGACCTGTTGTTCATCCGATGATATTACTTTGAGCCTTCAGGTGTTTTTACTCCCAGAATATGCCTTTAGTTGTTTTTAGCACTATTCCATCAGGATATTGGGGTCGGCTCGTTTTTTCGGTTGCGGTCGGTTGGTTGGTAAATTCAATGTTTCAGTACAGCAATGGGGTGTAGCACCAGACGCGTTTCGGGGTTCAACCCCTTCCTCAGTGGCATGCTTCACCCCATTACACACCCCTCTTTTATACTGAGTATTCCTTGCTTTAATTGGTCCCATTTTGGTCGTAACTTCCTGTTTGTCAATCAGCTCAGGTGTTCACCCTTGCAGCTCTGACATGAGCATAATGTCTTTTAAAGGAGATTTGTCAAAAGTAGCAAGGCACCAAAAAAAAAGTCTTTTTTAACGTCTTTAGCAATTGACTGTAGTTCTGCAATTTCATCCAATTATATATCTCTGACTGCCGCATGTTATGGTACAAAAAACGCATCTACACCTTGTGCGTTTTTGATGCGTTTTTGATGCGTTTTTTGTTTTTGCATTTTTTTTTTTTTTTTTTTTTTTTTTTTTGGGTGAATAAGAGCAGAACTAGTTCTACCAAAGACGTATTACTCGTATACAACTTCAAAATTAGAATTAAATTCCACTTTCAGGGGATACTTTGTAACCCAGTAGCTGTTTGCAACATATCACACGCATATAACAAATGACATCACTTATACAACCATATATAGATCAGATTTTCGATTAAAACATATTATGAACACAAATAGAGCATTTTAAAATAAAATAATAAAACTCCAAATACTATATATAAAAAAAAAGTTAAGATAGGGGATGTCCTGTGGTGGGCATAATGTCATATAAAGAAGATTTGTCACAAGTAGGGAGGCACCAAGAAATCATCTTTTTTAGCGCCTTTAGCAATTGAGTATAGTTCTGCAGTTTCATCCAATTGTATTACTCTGACTGCCGCATGTTATGGTCCAAAAAAGCGCATCTACACCTCATGCGTTTTTGATGCGGTTTTGATGCGTTTTTTGTTTTTACAGTTTTTTTGGGTGAATAAGAGCAGAACTAGTTCTGCCAAACACATCTTACTCATATACAACTTCAAATTTAGTGAAAAATTGAGAAAAATTCCACTTCCAGAGGATACTTTGTAGCCCAGTGGCTGTTTGCACCATACCACATACATATAACAAATGACATCACCTATAAAAAAAATCAGATTTTCGATTCAGACATATTATGAGCACAAATACAACATTTTAAAATGAAATAAAAAGACTCCAAATATGAGATAAAAAGACTCCAAATACTATATAAAAAGTTAACTTTTTATATAGTATTTGGAGTCTTTTTATCTCATATTTGGAGTCTTTTTATTTCATTTTAAAATGTTGTATTTGTGCTCATAATATGTCTGAATCGAAAATCTGATTTTTTTTATAGGTGATGTCATTTGTTATATGTATGTGGTATGGTGCAAACAGCCACTGGGCTACAAAGTATCCTCTGGAAGTGGAATTTTTCTCAATTTTTCACTAAATTTGAAGTTGTATATGAGTAAGATGTGTTTGGCAGAACTAGTTCTGCTCTTATTCACCCAAAAAAACTGTAAAAACAAAAAACGCATCAAAACCGCATCAAAAACGCATGAGGTGTAGATGCGCTTTTTTGGACCATAACATGCGGCAGTCAGAGTAATACAATTGGATGAAACTGCAGAACTATACTCAATTGCTAAAGGCGCTAAAAAAGATGATTTCTTGGTGCCTCCCTACTTGTGACAAATCTTCTTTATATGACATTATGCCCACCACAGGACATCCCCTATCTTAACTTTTTTTATATAGTATTTGGAGTTTTATTATTTTATTTTAAAATGCTCTATTTGTGTTCATAATATGTTTTAATCGAAAATCTGATCTATATATGGTTGTATAAGTGATGTCATTTGTTATATGCGTGTGATATGTTGCAAACAGCTACTGGGTTACAAAGTATCCCCTGAAAGTGGAATTTAATTCTAATTTTGAAGTTGTATACGAGTAATACGTCTTTGGTAGAACTAGTTCTGCTCTTATTCACCCAAAAAAAAAAAAAAAAAAAAAAAAAAAAAAAAATGCAAAAACAAAAAACGCATCAAAAACGCATCAAAAACGCACAAGGTGTAGATGCGTTTTTTTGTACCATAACATGCGGCAGTCAGAGATATATAATTGGATGAAATTGCAGAACTAAAGTCAATTGCTAAAGACGTTAAAAAAGACTTTTTTTGGTGCCTTGCTACTTTTGACAAATCTCCTTTAAAAGACATTATGCTCATGTCAGAGCTGCAAGGGTGAACACCTGAGCTGATTGACAAACAGGAAGTTACGACCAAAATGGGACCAATTAAAGCAAGGAATACTCAGTATAAAAGAGGGGTGTGTAATGGGGTGAAGCATGCCACTGAGGAAGGGGTTGAACCCCGAAACGCGTCTGGTGCTACACCCCATTGCTGTACTGAAATATTGAATTTACCAACCAACCGACCGCAACCGAAAAAACGAGCCGACCCCAATATCCTGATGGAATAATGCTAAAAACAACTAAAGGCATATTCTGGGAGTAAAAACACCTGAAGGCTCAAAGTAATATCATCGGATGAACAACAGGTCGAAGGAAAGGTAACGGATTATCTCTCTTTGCAAGCTATTCAGGAGCGGGACGCCGCTACCTAGATTGCTTTGGCGTGACGTCGCCATATTTATTTGAAATACTGCAGTTAATGAAATACTGACATTATTTTCGGAGTCATTCCCATTGGACTAAGAGGCCTATTTAGATCGCATTTTTGAACATTTATCAGCTGGTCATCAAACACAATTTACTCTGTCTACAGTTTACCCATGTTACAATCCTTATGATACATAGTTTTATCTGTTATATTTGTGATACATTGTGCTACATTGTTTTATCAACTTTTTTCGTTGTAGTAATAAAAGCTAATATTTGCTTATAGTACCTGGTCTCTGTTATCCTTGAGTGCCCTGTTTATTCATTTTAAATATCAGAAAGGTGTTACCCAGCGAAACATTGCAAAGACTTTGCATCTATCATCATCAACTGTGCATAACATCATCCGAAGATTCAGAGAATCTGGAACAATCTCTGTGCGTAAGGGTCAAGGCCGTAAAACCATACTGGATGCCCGTGATCTCCGGGCCCTTAAGCAACACTGCACCACAAACAGGAATGCTACTGTAAAGGAAATCACAGGATGGGCTCAGGAATACTTCCAGAAACCATTGTCAGTGAACACAATCCACCGTGCCATCCGCCGTTGCCAGCTGAAACTCTACAGTGCAAAGAATAAGCCATTTCTAAGCAAGATCCACAAGCTCAGGCGTTTTCACTGGGCCAGGGATCATTTAACATGGAGTGTGGCAAAATGGAAGACTGTTCTGTGGTCAGACGAGTCACGATTCAAAGTTCTTTTTGGAAATCTGGGACGCCATGTCATCCCGACCAAAGAGGACAAGGACAACCCAAGTTGTTATCAATGCTCAGTTCAGAAGCCTGCATCTCTGATGGTATGGGGTTGCATGAGTGCGTGTGGCATGGGCAGCTTGCATGTCTGGAAAGGCACCATCAATGCAGAAAAATATATTCAGGTTCTAGAACAACATCTGCTCCCATCCAGACATCATATCTTTCAGGGAAGACCCTGCATTTTTCAACAAGATAATGCCAGACCACATTCTGCATCAATCACAACATCATGGCTGCGTAGGAGAAGGATCCGGGTACTGAAATGGCCAGTCTGCAGTCCAGATCTTTCACCTATAGAGAACATTTGGCGCATCATAAAGAGGAAGGTGCAACAAAGAAGGCCCAAGACGAGGGAACAGTTAGAGGCCTGTATTAGACAAGAATGGGAGAGCATTCCTATTTCTAAACTTGAGAAACTGGTCTCCTCGGTCCCCAGACGTCTGTTGAGTGTTGTAAGAAGAAGGGGAGATGCCACACAGTGGTGAAAATGGCCTTGTCCCAACTTTTTGGGGATTTGTTGACACCATAAAATTCTTATTCAACATATTTTTCCCTTAAAATGGTACATTTTCTCAGTTTAAACTTTTGTTCCGTGATTTATGTTCTATTCTGAAAAAAATATTAGAAGTTGGCACCTCCACATCATTGCATTCAGTTTTTATTCACGATTTGTATAGTGTCCCAACTTTTTGGGAATCCGGTTTGTACATGGACACCTGTGGGGAACAGAGGCGACCAGCATTCTTTTTATGTGTCTGTCTATGGATGAGCTGGGAGCTTTTCTGGCACGTATGATGTCTGAAAAGACCCTTAGAGGGATTTGCCATAGACATTCAATGTGCTTGTATGTAACTTAAAGGGGTTTTCCAGGTTATAGACAATGATGACTATCCATACGATTGGTCATCAAAATGATATTGATTGGGGTCAGACACGTGACACTTCCTCCGATCAGCTGGACACAGGGCCAGGAAGTAAACAGTGCACAGAGCCAGAACAACACAGCGCCATACATTGTATAGTGGCCATTCTCAGGTACTGCAGCGGGTGCTCCTATTCAACAGAACAGGGGCTGAGCTGCAGTACCCAAGAATGACCACTACACAGTGTATAGAGCTGTGTTGTTTTGGTTCTGTTCTCTTCCTGGGGCTAGCTGATCCATGGGAGTGCCGGGTGTCTGACCCCCACTGATCTCATATTGATGACCTATTGTATGGATAGGACATTAATGTCTATAACAACCCAGAAAACCCCTTCAATATAATAACTAAACCATCAAAATTGAGCAAAAATATGTAAAAAATAATTATGGGTAAGCGCAATGGTGTACTTAGAATAGAAGGGGGCACATGGCAAAGATCAGCCTGTTATGGTGCAGGGTTTTGCCACCCCTGGTGTTTTTCCCTCTGCACACAATGTTCACCCATGGACCCATCTCCTCCTGGTTTGATGAGCATGCAGCTTGTTTGGAGAGGGTCCTACACAAGTTCTTACCATCCAACAGTAGAGAAGTTTAGTCCATCCAGGACTGGCCATGGCCCCATAGCCTCCACATGGTGTACCTCTATGCCCCGGTATATATTGTAGGCGCTCAGATAATAATTAGGAGAGGGATGACATCGGCTTCTTCCTTTCGTGGATCATTTATGGTTTGAAGGCAAAAAAAACTCAAATAATTATAAGGGAGTTTAATGTAGTAACAATATTTGCCTGGCTTATCATCACTTATGGGAGTGAAGTCCGTTATCAGCGGGAGGAGATTATATTCAGATTATCATCCAACCTTCTATTTAATCTGCTTCAGTCACGGAAAAAGTGTAGAGAAGAACCGAGAGCCTCATAACAACAGCACAAGCCCTTACTGACCTGAAGCATCCAGGTAAGTGCCCCATGGATTCTACTGTATCTCAGCCTGATCTTGTCTGTAGGTACATGCTTCAATAAATGATAGCGCTCAATGCCAGTCTGCTGCATCAAAATCTAACAAGATGATAATGTCTAATATAAAGTACAGGCATGGCTTCTAGCCTTTCTGTTGCCTGAGGCAATTTTTTAACCTAACCTCTTTGCCACAATGATAGCGCTCATTGCCCATGGCCCTTCTCTTGCCCCCCTCTTGCCTCTACCTGGTGCTGCCTGAGGCAATCGCCTCACCTGGCCTTATTGGTGGTGCGCCCCTGGCTTCTAGAGAAGAAATTATTATAATTACTCAAACTTGTGTTAAAGGGATTGTTTGATTTACCAAAGGGCGTTCTAAGTTTATTAAAGGGGTTGTTCATCTTGTGAGTTTTTTTGGCAGCTCCCCCCGTTCCCATGGCGGGACCTCTGAAGGGAAGCAAACTTAACTTTTCCCCATCTCCTTCGCTCCCTGCAGTGGCTGCAGTGCTCAGGTTCTGCTTTCAAAATCCATTTTGACAGTGCTGCAGCCAGTGATTGGCCAGAGTGGTGGTCTGTCCCCCGTCCATAACATGACCAACTGACATGACGAGAGGAGGACAGGTCAACGCTGCGGGCAGTTATTGGCTTTAGAAGACAGACGGGGAGCGAAGGAACTGGAACCCAGAAGCGGGGAACAGAAAAGTATGCTTTTACTCCACATGTCCAGCCATGAGTAAAGCGAGACTGCCAAAAGGCCCCCCAGAAGATGAACAACCCCTTTAAGGAGGGGTCTGGCATTCTTGACCCTCATCTCTAGATGGTGACTATGAAGATCATCTCCATCTCTGGAGGACCCCGCACCCCCATGCATTACGTGGATAGCCTGTTCATTTGAACAAGAACTATGTAATGCCTTATGTCTCCAGTGGTGGCGCTGCAGGGAAATGCTGCCAGTTTTCCCACAGATTGCCGCTGATCACTGGAGATCCCAGCACTGAATCCTGTGATCAGCCAAGTGGAGCACCCCTCTAATACGTACGGCTGTATTATCTGCATTGTGTGATTTTACTATATCGTGTAGTAAACCTCAGCATTGTGTTCAGGTTCCTCGTGTTCCAGCAGACGGTGGAGGCTCAATATGACATCCCTGCTCGCTATCGCCCTCTTCTGGCTGATGACTGGAATTTCGGCTCAGACCTGTGAGTTGATTGCTCGTCTTACTGTTTGGCTGCTGTTTGTAAAATATCGGGGTGGATTGAGGGAATTCTCCAGTATTAACCCTTTGGCGTCGAGGCCTATTTTCATTTTTGCATTTTGGATTTTTCCTCCCCAAGTTCCAATAACCATAACTTTTTTATTTTTCCATTCACATAGCTATATGAAGCCTTATTTTTTTGTGGGACATGATGCATTTCTTTTAATGCCACCGTTAAATTTACCATATCTGGTATTGAAAGACGAGAAAAAAATTATTTTTAGGGCAAAATTGAAAAAAAAAATACTGAATTCCACCAAGGTTTTTGGGGTTTTGACATCGCAGCTTTCGCTGTGTGCTAAAAACTATCTGACATCCTTATTCTGCGGCGCAACACCAATGAGGCGATGCCAAACTTGTATAGGTTTTGTTTTGTTTTACGATTTAAACAAAATACAAACCGGATTCCAAAAAAGTTGGGACACTGTACAAATCGTGAATAAATACTGAATGCAATGATGTGGAGGTGCCAACTTCTAATATTTTATTCAGAATAGAACATAAATCACGGAACAAAAGTTTAAACTGAGAAAATGTACCATTTTAAGGGAAAAATATGTTGAATCAGAATTTCATGGTGTCAACAAATCCCCAAAAAGTTGGGACAAGGCCATTTTCACCCCTGTGTGGCATCTCCCCTTCTTCTTACAACACTCAACAGACGTCTGGGGACCGAGGAGACCAATTTCTCAAGTTTAGAAATAGGAATGCTCTCCCGTTCTTCATCAAGGTGTATGGAAGCCTTCAGGGGACAAAATCAATCCGACGCGTTTCTGAGCCAGTCGGGCTCCTTCGTCAGGGATGGTGAAGTTTGTCTCTCCTGAAAATAAATAGGCTACTGTTCCCATGACAACTACTGGTTTATTTAGGTCAGGAATATTTAACCCCGTCTATACAGTTATCTATTTTAATCAAATGCAAACAGTTCTATTTCTTGATTGAGGCCATATGGGGCCAGGCTGTTTAATTTAAAAATCCATTTGCTTTCTTTTCTGGACATGTCCTTTATATAGTTGCCACCTCTCTTGTTGATGGGTACTTTTTCAATCCCTCCAAAAGTGGATCCCATGAATTTGCTCGCATGGTACTGTGCATAATGGCGGGATAGCGGATGTCCCTCAAATTTTTTATGTATGTTTCTCACATGCTCTCCAATTCTTATTCTGAGTTGTCTCTTTGTCCTTCCCACATATATTTTCTGGCAGGGGCATCTTATGTAATATATTACTCCTGCCGTGTTGCAGGTCATATAGTGATTAAGTTTGAAGGTGGAATCTTTTGTCTTTACTTCTAGTATTGGTCCTTTAATGGATTTATTAATCAGTTTGCAGTTTGTGCACAGTTTGCATGGAAAGAAGTCCTTCTTCAAGCTGCATTTATTTGTGGGTGTTTTTTTTTGTTGTAGCGGAGGGTGCCACCATGTTAGAAAGGTTGGGGGCCTTCTTAAATATAAATTTTGGGAGCACTGTCATCATTTCTCCAATTTGTTTATCTTGTTTAGCTCCTCCCATTGACCCATGTATAGGTTTGCGAAACTCGGTGCGAATCTGGTCCCCATCGCGGTCCCCCACGTCTGCAAGTAAAAATCGGATCCATACTTAAAATAATTGTGCTTTAAAATAAAAGTGATACAGTCACCGATAAAATTGATTTGATTCTCTGGCATCACGCCATCTTTCCTCAGAAAGTGTTCTGTTGCCTCTCTTCCTTTTTCGTATTCGATGACCGTATAGAGTGATGTCACGTCCAGGGTTCCTAGAATGTAGTCATCCTTCCATTTAATCTCCTTCAAGATCTGTAGGATGTGTTTGGTATCTTTGAGATAAGCGGGTAATTTTTGTACATAGGGCTGTAATAGGACGTCTACATATTTTGATAAATTGGATGTTAATCCATCAATTCCTGAAATTATAGGCCTTCCGGGCGGGTTGGTTTTGCTCTTATGGATCTTTGGCAGGTAGTAAAAAATTGGAATCCTAGGATTCTGGTTATTGATGTACGTCGCTTCCTCTGTTGTTAAAATACCTTTTAGTTTGCCATTTTTCACTAGATTATTTAGTTTCTTCTTGTAGGAGTCTGTCGGATTCATTTGGAGTTTCCTGTATGTTTTTGTGTCAGATAGTAAGCGTGCACATTCTCTTGTCTAATACAGGCCTCTAACTGTTCAATCGTCTTGGGCCTTCTTTGTTGCACCTTCCTCTTTATGATGCGCCAAATGTTCTCTATAGGTGAAAGATCTGGACTGCAGACTGGCCATTTCAGTACTCGGATCCTTCTCCTACGCAGCCATGATGTTGTGATTGATGCAGAATGTGGTCTGGCATTATCTTGTTGAAAAATGCAGGGTCTTCCCTGAAAGAGATGACGTCTGGATGGGAGCAGATGTTGTTCTAGAACCTGAATATATTTTTCTGCATTGATGGTGCCTTTCCAGACATGCAAGCTGCCCATGCCACACGCACTCATGCAACCCCATACCATCAGAGATGCAGGCTTCTGAACTGAGCGTTGATAACAACTTGGGTTGTCCTCGTCCTCTTTGGTCCGGATGACATGGCGTCCCAGATTTCCCAAAAGAACTTTGAATCGTCACTCGTCTGACCACAGAACAGTCTTCCATTTTGCCACATTCCATTTTAAATGATCCCTGGCCCAGTGAAAACGCCTGAGCTTGTGGATCTTGCTTAGAAATGGCTTCTTCTTTGCACTGTAGAGTTTCAGCTGGCAACGGCGGATGGCACTGTGGATTGTGTTCACTGTACAGGAAACTTTTTTAAATATTTTAATAGTTCAGACATATTTGGACGCGGTGTTACCTAATCTTAATTTTTTTATTGTTTATATATTTTTTATATGTGAATGTGGGAAAGGGGGGTGATCTAAACTTTAAATATATTGGTGTTTTTTTTTGTTTTTATTTTCACTATTAGACCCCTTAGAGAGCTAGAATCTGGGATCTTTTGATCCCCTCTACTCTTCATCCTAATAGATATCTATTAGGGTGAACAGGATTTCTACACAGTCCCTGCCGAGCTGTGCCTCGTGCATAGCTCAGTATGGAGAAAGCCATGGCAACCCATCCGAGCCCTGCAATTTCACTGCCGGGGCTCCGATCGGAAGGCAGAGGGAGCCGCATCCCTCTGCCTTCATTCACAGTGTTGATCGCGGCACCTGAGGGGTTAAGTGACAGGGGCGGCGCGATCGACGCTTCCTCTGTATGATACATCCGGCACCCGCCCCGCTCCATACTGTCCTTCCCTTCAGGCATTAGGTTGTAACTGTACGTCATAATGCATGGCCCTGCCCACCTCCCACCCTCGCTCCGCCCCTTGTCATGACTTGGCGAGGGTGGTGTAAAATGCAGATTTCGACTTGAAAGTCACAAATCCTGTGGATGGGCGACTTTTCTAGGCCAAAAAGAGACGTAAGGGAAATAATAAATTGCCCACAAAGAGTATGACCTCCAGAAACAGCGCCCCTCCTGTCCATGGGTTGTTTCTGGTACTACAACTTAGTTCTATTCATTTTATATAATACCAACCATAGCTCATGGGCAAGAGCGGGGCAGATAGTGGGGAGAAGTAGACCCCGTTTTGCTAACGCAGGACAAGCCCTTTTGTTTGGCCAACACTTTTTGATAATATTTTTGTGTGTTGCTGCTGCAATATAAATTATGGCCAGCAGGTGGCAGTATTAGGCTGACTGTTACTACAGGCAGCATGTTTTGTATTCACCGCACCAATACTTGTCTTTTGCTCCCTCGTCAGGGGTCACCAGAGGATCATGGGGTCTCCTTCTGGTTTTTCTGTAACCAGGGTCCCTTCTTTTTGTACAAAACATGAAGAACTGAGAGTCGAGGTTCTTAAAGTGTGCTGAGTATTTGTTACAGTGTATCTGTCACTGGGTCGCAATGGCGCGTCGTACCTGTGCACATGATAACCCCAATGTCACCAAATGGATCTCCAGTGGAGAAGACCTTGTGTACAACCAACCTGCAAAAAAATGGCGCCCCATGGACTGCAACTCCCAATATCCGGAGGCCAATTTAACCTAATTGCCTCTGCAAAGTAGCAGTGCCACACAATGCTGCATAATACTACCATATAGTGCTCAAATAATACCAACATATAGTGGCGAAACTACAGCTCAGCGGTCACAAGCCACGGGTGACGTCATTGTAGAGGTGGATGAGACTCTACAGGACACACAGTCCAAAGACTGACACCGATCACAGATACACTAAGGAGGACCAGAGAGCAAAAGCCGTAAGAACATAAAGGCTGCCGCCCGACCAGCACTTGCCGGACTTGGGTGACAAGAGGCTTCCTTCTCTTCGGAACCCTGATAACCCATCTCCATGCCCTGCAAACTATAGGAAGAGCAATGTGGCCACCGGATACCTCCAACTTTTCACTGCCTGTCAATCAAAGTGCAGAGGGGTTGGCAGTTGTGTAGTACCCCAGAGCAGGCACTACCATTCCGACACCCCGCGACTGTCTCTAATGGCTAACCAATAATGTAATCTGTGTACTTGATTCCAGGTCCTTTGATATTGTGCCTTAGTAACATGGCTATGTAACTTATGTATTGTTATTGCATGTTCTGTGTCTGGTTCACCAGCAGGTGGCAGTCTATCTGGCAGAGACAGATCTTTAGATAGAATGCAACTTACCATAACATTCTCCACCCTATTGGGCAAAAGTGGGCTAGTCCTGCTTCCTACCAAGGGAAGAGTTGCAGGAAGCTATATTCATTCTAGAGTTAAGTCTAGAGCTGGAGGCGGACAAGTCAAGTCGTGGGGCAGTGACGAGAATGCCCTCCTTCCTCCTGCATCAGGAGTCTCCAAAAGGAAGCAGCTCATAGAGCACCATGACTCCTTACAGATACAGACATAGTATCACGAGGGGGACAACAGCCAATGGCACCCCACTCAAGGGTACCAGAGCTGTCAGAAAGTCCAGCTACCAGACCAAAGCCAGAGTCTAGCACAGCAGAGAAAGAGAAAGCAAAGTATCCAAGTTCATCTGCCAGTTTACCCAACAACCTACTGGAGCCAAGAGAAAGGTCAAATATTGTCTGGAAGCAAGCTTATTCAAGTAAAGTTGTTTAACTCTTAGTACACCAACTATCACTCTCCCCTTTATTGCTGGGGAGTGACAGTATCCAGGTGGGAGCACCGTGACACAAACTTTTAGGGCCACAACATACCACTCGGCATTCCTAAACCCTGGGACCCGATCGCCCCGGGATGGGGGGTGGGGTGCCTGTTGCAAATGCAGAGAGAGCAGAGCCTCCAGGTGTAATGGCCACGCCCCCGTTGTTCCTAAAGGCTCATTTGCATATATTAAAACTTCATTTTTCCCTCAATGCTGGCACATATGAACATGGGACCAACACAGATGCCTTCAGCTGCCAAGCGCACATGTAACAGATCAGCCAGTGTCTTAGGTACAAAACTGCTGACAGATGCCCTTTAACCTATTCAGCCCCTCAGTTTTTTTTTTGCTGTTCACATAGCCATATGAGGGCTTGTTATTTGTGGCACAAGTTGCGCTATTTTGGGGTATGTACGATCACTTTTTATAAAATATTTTGTGGGAGCTGAAGCAACCATAAAGTGGCGAATAGGCCATTTTGACTTTTCTTTCCGTTTGCCGTATGGGATAAATATTTTTATATTTTAATAGTACAGGCATTTTCCACATGCGGCGATGCCCATGATGTTTATTTTTTTTTTGTTTATGTATTTTTATTTTTATTTTGGGGAATAGTTATACTTTTTACGCTTTTACACTTTTTTATAGCTTCTATTGGTAACTATAACAAGCAATCATTAGATTGCTTCTCTCATAGACTCCAAAGCATTAGCATTGGAGTCTATGAGAATTAGGGCTCATGCACACGACTGTAAGCTGTTTGCAGTCCGCAGATTGCGGATACGCAAAATACAGATACCGGCCGTGTACGTTCTGCATTTTGTGGAACGGAACATCCTGCCATCTATAGAACAGTCTTATCCTTGTCTCTAAAACGGACAAGAATAGGACATATTCTATTTTTTTGTGAGGCCATGGAATGGAAATACTTTGTGGCCCCATTGAAGTTAATAGGTCCGCATCCAACCCACAAAAAATCAGATCAGATGCGGACTGAAACAACAGTTGTGTGCATGAGCCCTTACACTACTGTGGCCATTTATCAAACTGGTGGAAAGTAGAACTGGATTAGATGCCCATAGCAACCAATCAGGTTCCACCTTTCATTTTTGACAGCTCCTTTGGAAAATGAAAGATGGAATCTGATTGGTTGCTATTGGGCATCTAATCCAGTTCTACTTTCCACCAGTTTGATAAATGGCCCCATTATCTCTACAACAAGGCGGATGTAAATCTAAGAAAATTATCTCCGTTCTGCTGTTCAGAACCAAATCTGACTCTGGATACCAGTTCCTAATACCACAGAGCTGCCCCGTTTAACCCTTTGGTGCCCAGCCTGTTTTGGGCCTAAATGACAAAGGAAATATTTGTAATTTTTTCATTTTCTCCTTGTCACCTTCCAAGATTATAACTTTTTTATTTTTCCGTCTATGTAGCCGTATGAGGGCTTATTGTTGCGGGACAAGTTGTAGATTTCAATGGTACAATTTTGAGGTACAAATAACTTACTGATTAAGGCCTCGTGCACACAGCCATAGTTTTGGTCCACATCCGATTCATAATTTTTGCGGATCGGATTTGGACCCATTCTTTTCAACGGGGCCGCAAAACATCCGGACAGCACACTGTGTGCTGTCCACATCCGCATGTCTATTCCGCGGCCCCGCAAAAAGATAGAATATGCCCTATTCTTGTCCGCTTTGCAATTGTGGATCGGATACGGTCATGTGCAGGAGCTCAAACTTTTTCTGGAAGGGCGATGGGAAAAAAGAGCAATACTGCCCGGAGTTTTTATGTTATAAATTTTGCAGCGTAAATAACATGATAACTTTATTTTCTAGGTCAGTACGATTACAGTGATACCAAATACATTTTTTTTTTTACTTTTTACTACTTTTGCACATACTTTTTGTATCACCGCTTCCCAAGAACCATAACTTTTTTATTTTTCTTTCTAAGGAGCTGTGTCAGGGCTTGATATTTGCGGGAGGACTTGTAGTTTTCATTGGCACTATTTAGGGGTACATAAGACTCTTTTAGTTTTTTATTCTTTTTTTGGTGGCTTTTTATTTTTTGGTCCATTTAAGTCTGCTCCTAGGATGTATCCAGGCACTGTAAGACTTTTATCTCCACAGCACCTGGCTATGGAGACTCAGTGGTCTATTTCAGACAGCAATACTCCAAAGAACTTCTTTCTACACCTCCTCTCTACATCTGGCATGCATTTTGAGAATTTGTCATCTTTCTCTTGCCTTGCTCTGGCTAGAACCTAATCCAGGGCTGGCTTTTCCTCTCACTTAAGCCCTATTTACACGTCAGTGTTTTGATCAGTGAATGTGTGACAAAACCAGGAGTGGAGGCCAGGGACATAGCTAAAGGCTCACGAGCCCTGGTGCAAGAGTTCAGCTTGGGCCCCCATTCCCTTAGTGCTTGTTGGCATGGGGTGGGGTAGCACAAAGCCTTCCTGCTGCCAGAGGCAAACATTGAAAGGGCACCCCCTCATGCCAAATTCTTGACCTAACCCCTTCCCTCTAGCCAGAGGTGTAAATAGACTAACATGCACTTTCTATAATGCCAGTGTCTTATGTGGCACAAGGGTTTTTGGGCCCCCTTAGGCTCCTGGGCCCGGTAGCGACTGCTACTTCTGCACCTCCTATAGCTACGCCCCTGGTTGAGGCTACATGGACATAAGGTATACAGGAAAGATCTGCACCTGTTCTGTGTTTAGACCCACACCTGATTTTGGCTCGCAATCACTGATGGAAATCACTGACCAAACACTGACTTTGTCAATTAGGCCTAAACATGGGCTCTGTACATTAGACTGGTTTAAACTGGACTCTGGACATTAAGCTGGTCTAAACTGGACTAACTAGTAGTGGATGTGAATATGGCAAATTAACACCTTGCATGCAATTAATAGAATAAATGCATATATCACACAAAAATACATAACCCCTTTGTAGTGAAGCTCTACTCTGCAGTGGGACGCTGCAGGTCGTGTACAGTTGAGGTCGGTATTTTGATGATCAATATAAGTACATTTTCATAAACAGGAGTAGCCGTTCCAGTCCAAAAATAGTGAACAGTGGTCAGGGCTAAAATTTTCTCTGATTTTCCCAGATTTTCTATGTCTTCCACAGATAAAAATGTTGCACTTCGAGGCCGGGCCACACAGTCCTCTATATTCTACAACTTTGACACTGGCTACCTCTCTAATGCTATCAACGCCATTGATGGAAACTTAAACTCAAAATTCGGATTTGGATCATGTTCCAGCACTAACAACGATTACTCAGCCTGGTGGAGAGTGGACTTACTAGAGCCTCATAAGATCTCTCACATAATTATCACTAACAGAGGAGACTGCTGTGGAGACTGGCTGAATGGTGGACTGATTCTTGTTGGAAATTCAGATGAGAACAATGGAAATAATAACCCAAGGTGAATATTTTAAGGTTTGGAGAACTCTATGTGTAAATGTGTTTATCGTCTGCAAGAAATTGAAAAATTCTTGTCTGTGGGTGGGTTTTCCATCTAGACTACAATGGTTGGGAGAACGAGGTGAAGACCAACACAAAAAGATATTAAAGAAAGACTGCCCTTATTAAGCTGACCATAAAGTTGAGACAATGATCGGATAGACTGCATCCAATCCCAGTCTCCTATGGGACCGTTCATACGAACAATCCCACCACCAATATGCAAGATTAAACTAGACAACCAAGGAGGTCGTTTTCTAAAAAAGTAACCCCCAGGTCCTTGAGCGCAATGGAAAATGACCTCTGAATTTGGCCAATTATGCCATGAACATGCAAAAAATATTCCAGCATGGCAGATTACATATTCGGCAGTCAAGAGTCTGCTGTCATCCATTCTGGAATGATTGTTTGTGCTAGTTTTTTTCTTAGTTACCTTTTATCCTTAACTAGGATGGGTTTACAACTCCAAAAGCCCCCCTTGTATGAATCTCAGGGTATGTGACTGATTAGGTCCAATGGTGGAAAGGTTGGAAAGAACATTTTGGGTCATCTCTTCCATGATAGACACTTACTCTATAGGACATAGTTCCTGGACAAATCTCTCAAGTATGCCCACCACTAATATCCACTATCAAAATGGGGTGGAAATGCCAAATCTACATAATCTATATACTTTAGATCAATGTTACCCTAAGGATAATTGGGTGTAATCTGGAATGGTTTTTCCCTATATTTGAAAGCTAGATGTCCTAATGACCTATTATGACACAAAGGATGGTAGGGTTAGAAGTGAAAGTTTTTAGAGTATTTTATCACTGTTTTTGTTATTTTCAGTTGTGCGCAGATTAACGTAATTTCAACTGGCTCCACTCAAACCTTCCAGTGTAATGGGATGATCGGCCAGTTTGTGAACATCATCTTACCCGGGAAACAGCAGTATCTTCAGCTCTGTGAAGTCCAGGTCTTTGGAGTTCCTGTGGCCATCTTACCAATACCCAACCTAGAATAATCTTAAATACGGGAAGGGAATGATAAGTATAATAAAGTTACCATAAGAACAATGCGTGTCTTGAATGATTTACCCCAATAAACAGATGGTCAACTTTATATAGTCACTGTTTCTATGCTGGTGTCAAATGGACAGCCATTACATTAACAACTTGAATGGAATTTCTCCTGCAGCTCAGGAATATGCCTCCTCATCAGAGAAAGTAAACTTCCATGTCAGTGCAACACAAATGACGTCTATGATGTGCCAATAGAACACCATCGAGTCACCCATGTCCTTCAGAAACATAGTCTGAAGAGTTAGCGAGCAGCAAGAAAACTTTCCCAAAATCTGAGAAAAATCTGTTCACTGCCCACAAAAAAGCTTAAAATAAAACAAAAAAACTATTTATTAAACCTGAAATTACGAAAAACTTGGGCTATAATCCCATGGCTTGTTGATAAATGGGGCAAAAAAGAGAAAGGAAGAAAAGATGGCGCCAAACTAAGAGAAGTCAAGAAGGGAGACTTTGTGGCTTTGTGATTTTACACCATCGTGACGGGTTATAGGTGTAAACATCGGTGCCAAACAATCACGTCACTGATTGTCTACCTAATAGCAAACCCAATTGGTTAACCAGTATAAAGCCATTGAGTTTACTGAACACCCATCACTCATTGCTAGACCCAGGAGACCACACTTAGTCCGTCAGTAGGAGAAACCAAGGTGCCACTGAATCAAACTGACCCTCGACTGCCCTAACTAGGGGGTGTAATCCCAAAAAGATATGAGTAATGCTTCACTAACATCTAGGAAGCCAAATTCGCCTGGATATGCCGTTACCAACATTTGGTGTGCCCTAAGCTATCATGGCACTAAACTTGCAATGTATCCAAAATACATACCATCTCCTTTTTATATTTTAAAAAGTTATAGTCAAGCTTGCTCATCGAACCCTGAAATAAATAAAAAATAAATGAAGGATAATGAAATACATGTAAAATCGAAGAACATAAGAAACTTGAAAACCATAAATGGAACTACATTTAATTAACCCTTAAGGTTTCTTATTCTAAGAAAATGAAACTTCATACTAAGATAGAGAAACACACAGATATGGCACATATTTCTACTGCCCCTATAGTACCCATAGTCGTATTCATTTTCTCCTTAGTCCTCCAGTAGTAATAATGTCCCCTATGGTGGCCCCAGTATAATATGCTGCCCCAGAGGAGGTCCTTTAGTAATAAAGTTCACAGTAGTAAGTATGCCTCCTAAGTTCTTCCATAGTGCCCGTAGTAATAAAGCCCTCATAGTGCACCCCAGTAGTGATAATGTCCCCCTATAGTGTCCCCAGTAGTATGCTCCCACAAAGTGGTGAAAGAAAAACCAAATTCAAATACTTGACTCCCATGCCATGCCACCATCCGCAATGCAGTGTGGACCACAGGCCTCTTCAAGCCTGAGGACTGAGCTTTCTGCATCCAGGCTTAGTCAGTCGAGGTGATGTCATCATGCCTTCTGTGTCGTGGGTCCATCCTTTCAAAGGCTTTAGGCCTAGTAGCCTGTGGCCTATGAGTGTGAACAGCATGATAAGTGCAGGGGAAAAAACAAACATCAGACTCTTCTATCCTGGTTGACACACCCTGGAACCATAATGCAAGCCCAGATTGATGGCCCTCTAAGTACATCACTGCTTGAGGCCATCAGTCCACAGTGCTCAGCTTTCTCTTAAAATATGACCCTACACAAAAGCTTTATATGTTGAAAGGCATTTTAAAGGCACTGTCTGGGGAGACAAGGTAACCCACGGTCATTAAAAGGGCATATGCATCCAAGAAAGAACAATAGTTGCCGACTCTCCTGGAACATTCTGGAGGCTCACAGAAAAAGGAAAGACCTTGAGATACGAGGCAGATCCTCCTGAGAGCCTGGAACCAAGTTGTGTGAAAGGATTACCATGTATAATCTGGCAAAAAATACTGTTTACTATTGAGGTGTACACACCTTTACCTTACTAAATACATCAGTCATTTCACATGTTCCCACTACAATCCTGCTTTGACCAAGATCTAGGCTTCTTGTGGGAAAAATCAACAATTCTGCAAACCAAATGTAACACCCCAGAGTTGTGTTACTTCATGCCTCTACCCTGCTACTATCTCCTAAGAGCCTTTATACTGTCATCAGATATGATTTTGCACATGTCTTCCACAAATGTGCATATAAATCTATGTTAAATGCAATTGTTTATGTAATTAGCCTGGTTACCAGTAGGTGGCAGCAACTCATTGGCAGGTACAAGTTACAGTTTAGTGTATCTGAGCTGGAATGGTTTAACCCAGCTTAGCTCCCCCTCTGTGGAGAGGTGGGCTGGAACCACATTCTGCAATATGGGTGGAGAAGGAAGTTAGAGGGAGAGTGTCGGCCACCCCTGCTAGGGGAAGGCTGTGTGATAGTGTCCAGGAGAACCCCTTCTTAGGGACTACAGCAAGGACATAGTCTCGGCTGAGACATGTCCATATATATCCCAGCTAGAGCACCCTCAGCTCAGCTGGATGAAGAAAGCAGAAACTACAGACAAACTCCAGAGTTCCAGGAAGAAAGCATCCCCTGAGAATACATCTGTGAGATAAGTCCAGTGCCTAGGAGAAGCCTATTCCTCCTCAGCTAGTCTGTCCCCACACAACAGAAGTTAGAGAAAAGTGCAGAAGCTAACCATGCCACAGTTACAGAGCTACCACATGGACGTTTATCCTGAAAGCTCCACATTTAAAGCAGAAGTACTCATTCCTGCCAATAATCGCCAAAACCTGCTGGAGCCAATAGACCAAAGCTGTATACTGCTTGGATGCAAGTTATTTCAAGTAAAGCAACATTTGAACTTCATCTAAAGGTCTGGACATTACTCCTACTATCATTACACTCAAATCTATTGCAAGTGAGCCAGGAGCCAGGAGTCCGTCCGTACCCAGGTAGGAGACACTGTGACACAACTACCACAAAACGATAGAGACATTATATGCCAGTACACGACTCTAGCATTCCTAATATGGGATGTGCGTTATAACACCTTAGAAGGGTCCTGGGATAGTACCCTGCGCACGCTGCAATTAGCATCACAACAAATACTGAATTTTAGCCACCCGTACCTGGACACTGCGCAATGATCACTGCTTGATTGACCCAAGGATGAAGGACCTTTGGTTTTGGGTTAAGCACCCATAAGGTAAGCTCAATGCTGCTGCCCTTGTGTCTCTGCCCCAGGAGAATGTAGTCTTCCTAGAAGACAATTTTTTTCTATACCGTGCATAATAAAATGCATAAAATAATTAGGCACCTTTTATATGAGTGAAGAAATTGAGGAAACGTTAGGCTGTATTGCTGTATGCTTATCCAGTGGGTTAAGAGAACAACATCAAGTTCAACACTCATTGTCCACAAACCCAAGAATATCTAGATGAAAGCAAAAGCCACTGACAAACCTGCAATAGTGTGTAATTCATCACGAACCAATTTTTTTTGTAAAACTCGGCGAAGCAGCCAAATCAAATTTTCCAAAACTCCTCTCACCTCTAGTGTCAATAATAATAATAATAATAATAATATTTTTTTTATATAGCACCACCATATTCTGCAGCGCTTTACAATTCATATGGTTCATGTACAAAACAAAAGACATCACAACATAACTGCCTAATATACAACTGAAACACTGGAAGTGAGGGCCCAAGAGCTTACAATCTATGAGACCATAGCCTTTCATTGAAGGAGGACCGACCTGAATGTCGTCTGCTCTCCCCGATATGTTCTACATTCTTCGAACATGTGGATGGATTCTGGCCAGAACGCACAGATATTCCCCCAAAGAAATATCTACAGTATGTATTGATGTCATTCATTTGTAATAAAAAGACCTATCTAGAATATATATTACAGCGTCTCACCCCCCTCAAAAGCAAAAGAATAAAAAAAAAGCTCTAAGATACATGAAAAACAGCTCTGGATAGTACCCGAAAGCAAAGGTCTACAAATCATAAGTCCTGATACAATGAGCTAATTGTGAAGTACGGTATATAAACTAATACCCTTACATCCCACACCCCACCTTTGGAGGAGCTGCACATAAATAATTGATCCAAAAAAATGTAGCAGAATATATGAGACCAATTGTCTACGTTAGAGATGACCGAATCGATTCTGAACAAACCAGACTTTTTTTTTATAAATTTCACCAAAATTCTGCTGCTAAATGAATGGGTGCTGCTTATGCTATTGTCTCAGATGCTATTCTTTCCACTGCCACTAGCATTACCTCTACAGGGCTGCTGCTGCTTCTATTACTGACCCTAAACAGCCACACACATCTACTGCCTTGTCTGTTCTATACAGTGCTGCCACTACTGTTGTGGCCACAAGCCACGATTACCCCACCCACATTGTACTGCTGCTGCTCCCAATGAAAAAAGAGAATTTTTCCAGGCTTGTTCAGAACAAGCCACTCTTTCTTCTGACAATGAACATGTGTGTGTATAAACAGGGGACGCTTGCTTCCAACAACCCACTTTTTCCTCAATAACACTTAGTATCTTTAATGAAGAAATAAAAATTAAGAAATAAAAAAAACACGGCACTCCTGTCAAGCCGGACGGGATCTCAGACATACAGATAAACCAGCAAACCAGGCTCTAGGCGAGAAGCAGGGGAAGGGTCACCTCCTAGCAACTCCCTGACTTCTCTCCCTGCTCTGCTCAGCCCACATACAAACCTTAATGGTAGGAATGATGTGTCCTCGTGCCTGGGCTAAAACACCCTAAATTCCCTGAGATGGTGAAAAGGGGAATAGGAGCAGCCTGCTCGCACAGAACCTGGATGGGAGAGATGACACCAACACAACCAAGATAGCAAACAACAAAAACTGAAAGCACACTTATCTTTTCTGAGCTGGAACAGACAACCTTCCCTCCTTGCTTCCAAGGCCAGAATGATTTCTATAACCCGCTCAGAGCACTGGGATAGAGTGCTATTTAAACTAATGACCGCACCCAGTGCACCTGATGGGAGGCGGATCCAGCACGGCTCCTAAACAGAACACTAAACACGTGCTGCTATTCTGGCCGACCTCCGTACATAGTCAGAGCAGGACATGACAACTCCCAAGTGAAATACGCATGCACTAAAGACCTACGTAGAACAACAGGAAGGAAATAAGGCTCACCAGATAGAGTTGTGCAAATTCAGGCACAACACTGAGAAGCACATGGACCTTTTAAAGGAAGGAATGAAGGTAACTCTAGTACTGCCTGTCGGTAACCCAGAGGGATCCACAAAGCTAGCAGAAAACAACCAAAACAAGCAGGCTGGGGAGCATAGGATGAATAAAGCAACAACGTGGTATTCTGCACTCCCCAGTCTGCTTGTTTTGGAAGTTTTTCTGTGGTATCCTGCTCTCCTCAGCCTGCTTGTTTTGAAAAATGTTCTACTGTGTGTGTTTAAACACCATCTGCCCCTGATAATAGACAAGTTTTAGAACTTTTGAATTTCAAAAGGCATAACAGCTAATTTTTTACCCATATCTATAAATGTCAGGGCTAATCTGACATTATTTACTATTGCTATCATTGTGTTCAAGGGGCAAAAAGGCAAAAAGTAAAAACAAATTAGAGAAAGACGAGATACAACTTTTCAGGGCAAATGGAACAGTTTTGATTCAGGTAGAATCAATTTGGGCACAAATGGAGTTTTTAAAAAAAAATTAACGAATCGGACACAAAATGAATTTCAAGAATTTCACTCCTCTTTAGTCCACCTATTCCTGTCCTGTTCTCCACAAATGACTAATTTATCCTTCAGGCACAAACTAGATTGTGAAGAAATCCCCCTTTTCTTTCAATATTTCTTCCTATGCCATTCGGTAGGTGTAACTACCGAACGAAGCCCACCCAGGGTGAACCGGTCACAGAAGACTTCCATGTCTCTTTGAGAACCCCTAAACCGATCTGGGTGAAATTTGAATATGTTGATCACCCAGATCGGGGCTATCAGGGGACATATGATTTGTGGGGATACCTCATGTATAAAGGGGTGTTCCAGATATTAGGGAAAACTGTGACTTTTCTGCCTAGAGATAATCAAGTTGTTACTTTATCAGGCTTGATTATCTCCAGGACTAGGGGAGGGCATTGTCTGTTTATGCTGGAAGGGTTTTATGTTTCCATTGTACTTGATTGGCTATACTGTGTCCCTCCCTGTGGGATGTCCCCTTGCATGGGGATGTGCATAAAAAGCCTGTGTGTGATAATTAAAGCGTGTTCTATTTGTACCCTTCTTCTGGACTTCGGCTGATGTTTGGGGATCCGCATGCTTTATTAAGGGAATCATCTTATAAAGTTATTGGCATTTCGGATGGAATTCGTCTACTTTAACTGCCGAACGGAGCGCTATATTCACCAGGCTCTGGCGATTCGGGAGAAAACTACCGAATGTGGTTTAAATATACTTGGTTTCCTTACAACTGGTGGCAAGCAGAGGGATTCGAATCCCGAATGGACGTCCTGAGCCAAGCAAGGGAATTAATGGCTCAGCAATACCAACTACTTAAGAGGACCACGCTAAAGGATTTACTGGAAGCTCGAGGCTTAGTGGCAAGAAACAAGACAAAACGTTAATTGCAGAATTAATACAGAGCGACGGAACCAGCAATACAGAAATGGAGCACAAGGTAGAAACCGCGATACAGAAGGACATCAGATGGATGCTCAGTGTATTGGGACCCAATCCATCAACAGAGGCGGTTCTGCAGGTCATGGCACAAGAGCGAGAGGACCGAGACAGACCGATACAGGGAGATTGGCTACACTCCCCGGGAAGTACCAATGACCTACCAAAGAAGGTAAATTATGCAGCGTTTAAAACTTTTAATGACAATGAAATGGAAATTGACAGTTATTTGCAAGACTTTGAACATCAATGTGCGCTGGAGGGATTAGACTCCACAAAATGGGCTGCAGCACTTAGCAGCAAGTTGTCAGGAAGAGCAGCAGAGGCGTTGCGAGCAGTACCTGATGGGGACATACATAATTATGTCCAGATAAAAGACATTTTGTTAGCCAGATATGCGGTAACCCCTGAGGCATACCAGAAAATTTTTCGGGAACTTCGGAAGACCGGGAGAGATTCACACACTAAATAGGCTTTTCTGCTACACAGGGCAGCCCGTAATTGGATGCTGGGCTGCCAAGCAACTACCCTGGAGGATGCCTTACAGCTCCTGCTATTGGAGCAATTTTTCAATCATACTGCAGAAGATATAAAAGATTGGGTAAAGGACAGAAAGCCTAAAACGGTGGAGGAAGCCGCCAGACTAGCAGATGAATACCAGGACAACAGGAGGAGGGAACAGGGGGTAAGAAGACCAACTTTTAATCCCAACTACCCGGCTCCAACAACATCTGCAGCCCCCAGGCCTCCATAAACCACCCGCCATTGGGCTCCGCAGCAACCCCTTGACCCCCTGCAGTGTGCCATTATTGTAAGCAGCCGGGACATTACAAAAACCATTGCCCTCATTTGAACCGGGGAGGCTGGGAAAGGCAACCACCACAACAACCCAGGGCAGCCGCTCATTGTGTCCAGCAAGAAATTACAACCTCCCAACTATCACGGGACACCACTTCAGAAGCATACTCGGTTACCACCCGAGCTCAAGCCAGACTGGAAGCACCGCTGCACTCTGAGGGAAGCCAGGTAGGCGTTGAAATACCCCCTTTACCCGACCACCCGTCCCCTTTCTGGGATACGCCACAGAGTTTTGAACAGGAACAGAGAACCGACCCCACACTAGAAGGGTACAGAAAGGCAGTAGACGTTACCCGGGGGGAAAGCACCCACGAAAGATTTGAATGGCATAAGGGGTTATTGTACCGAGTGACGGGAGGGGTGGGACACGGGGCTGCTCAGGTCACTAAAAGGCAGCTAATAGTACCCCGTAAGTTTCGGGCGGAGTTATTAAAACTCAGTGATGACATTCCCCTAGCAGGACATCTAGGGGTTAAAAAGACAAGGGACCGGTTGACCCAAACATTCTTCTGGCCTAGGGTCACGCAAGATCTGAAGCATTATTGTAGGACGTGTAGGGAAAAGGGGTGACCACCAGAAAGCCAAACTACACCCTTTACCCATTATAGAAGAACTGTTTCACCGAGTAGCGGTGGACTTAATAGGACCCCTCAGCCGACCCAGCTAGTCCGGCAAAAAGTTCATTCTCACTGTAGTGGACTACGCCACTAGATACCCCGAAGCAGTAGCCCTCGCAAACATAGAGGCCGAGACTGTGGCGGAGGCCCTAGTTAAAATATATTTTACCGGGTAGGTTTTCCCCAGGAGATCTTGTCCGATCGGGGGACTCAGTTCACGGCACTCCTGACACAGCAATTGTGGCAGAGCTGTGGGGTGAAACCCCTATTTTGCGCCCCCTATCACCCCCAAACCAATGGACTCTGTAAACGGTTCAATGGCACCCTCAAACAGATGCTAAAGACCTTCGCAGAGTCCCACAGGATTTGGGAAAAGTATCTTCCCCACCTTCTGTTTGCCTACCGCGAAGTGCCCCAGGCATCCACGGGTTTTTCCCCCTTCGAACTCCTGTTCGGGAGAAAAGTCCGGGGCCCCCTGGATCTCGTACGGGAGCACTGGGAGGGCAACACAGATGAGGGGGGAGTACCTATCGTCCAGTATGTTCTGGAGTTCCGGGACCGATTGCGGGCTCTCACTAAATCCGTTCGGGAGAGCCTGCGGGCGGCCCAGGAATGCCAGAAGAGGTGGTACAATAGGGGAGCCAGAGATAGGGTACTAGACATAGGGCAGAAAGTGTTGGCTCTGAGACCTGCTAAAAAGGACAAGCCGCAGGCGGCATGGCAGGGACCCTTTAAGGTGGTAGAGCGCATAAGCGATACCACCTATATTGTAAGCAAATGTTTGGATGAAAGGCTGACCAAAGCTTTTCATGTAAACATGCTCATGCCCTATTTTGAGAGAACGGAAGATGTAGGTGCCGTATGTGCCCCTTCTTCTGAAGATAGTGAGGAACAACCCCTCCCTGATTTATTACACCCCCCTGTGTACTATTGACCAAGTAAGCTGGGGTCAGAACCTAAACCCCTTAGAGAAAGGGGAGGCATTTCAACTGCTTCAGGGATACCAAGGAATGTTTTCGGCCATACCAGGCTATACCTCCGCTGTGGTACACCGTGTAGAAACCCAGGGAGAAACGCTGTTACGGCAGCAACCATATCGTATCCCTGAGGCAGTACGTGAAAATATGCTCACCAAAATAAGAGAGATGCTCAAGATAGGGGTTATAGAACCCTCACAAAGTCCTTGGGCTTCACCGTTAGTACTAGTACCGAAGCGAGACGGCACCACGCGCTTCTGTGTAGACTATCGGAGACTCAACGATCGCACTATAACTGACGCCTACCCCATGCCCAGAATAGATGAGCTATTAGACTGTATGGCGGGGGGGAATTACTTGACCACCCTGGACTTGTGCAAGGGGTATTGGCAAATCTCCTTGGAGCCTGCGGCCATCCCTAAGTCGGCATTCGTCACTCCATTTGGACTTTACCAGTTCAAGGTTATGCCCTTTGGGCTAAAGAATGCCCCGGCTACTTTTCAGAGGATGGCCGATAGGCTCTTGGAGGGGTTCCAGGACTTCGCATGTGCGTATCTAGATGATATTGCCATCTATAGCCGCACATGGGAGGATCACCTGGGTCACGTGTCCAGGGTGCTCAAATAAATTCATCTCGCAGGTCTCACCTTGAAACCGGACAAATGCCATGTAGGCATGGCCGAGGTGCAATATCTCGGCCACAGGGTAGGTTCTGGTAGGCAGTGTCCAGAGCCGGCTAAAGTAGAGGCCATAGCGAATTGGCCCCAACCCCGTACCAAAACCCAGGTATTAGCCTTTTTCGGGACGGCCGGTTTCTACCGAAAATTTGTCCCAGAGTAAAGCACCCTGGCCAAACCCCTCACCGACCTTACCAAAAAGGCCCTACCAAAACAGGTAACCTGGACCCCAGAGTGCGCGGATGCTTTCCAGAAACTTAAAGCAGCATTAAGCGAGGCTCCTGTGTTGGCAGCACCCAACCACACTAAACAATTTCTTGTCCACGCAGATGCCTCCATGTTTGGGTTGGGAGCCATGTTGAGCCAAGTGGGGGACGACGGCATGGAACACCCGGTGGCATACCTCAGCTGTAAACTTTTGCCCAGAGAGGTCAGCTATGCCACCGTGGAGAAAGAGTGCCTAGCCCTAGTGTGGGGACTCAAGAAACTTCAGCCCTATCTGTATGGACGGCCGTTTACCCTTATGACCGACCACAACCCCCTTGTATGGTTAAATCGGGTATCTGGTGACAACCCCAGGCTATTACGGTGGAGCCTAGCCCTTCAGCCCTACAACTTTACGATGCAATACCGTCCGGGCAAACAAAACGGTAATGCAGACGGTCTGTCCCGACAGACCGAACTGGACTCTTGAAATAACTGTCTCGGACATCCCCAAGCCAACCCTACATAGTCTAGGCGGGTATGCCGACCTATGGACTAATAGGGGAGCAGTGTGAAGAAATCCCCCTTTTCTTTTAATATTTCTTCCTATGCCATTCGGTAGGTGTAACTACCGAACGAAGCCCACCCAGGGTGAACCGGTCACAGAAGACTTCTATGTCTCTTTGAGAACCCCTAAACCGATCTGGGTGAAATTTGAATATGTTGATCAACCAGATCGGGGCTATCAGGGGACATATGATTTGTGGGGATACCTCATGTATAAAGGGGTGTTCCAGATATTGGGGAAAACTGTGACTTTTCTGCCTAGAGATAATCAAGTTGTTACTTTATCAGGCTTGATTATCTCCAGGACTAGGGGAGGGCATTGCATGTTTATGCTGAAAGGGTTTTATGTTTCCATTGTACTTGATTGGCTATACTGTGTCCCTCCCTGTGGGATGTCCCCTTGCATGGGGATGTGCATAAAAAGCCTGTGTGTGATAATCAAAGCGTGTTCTATTTGTACCCTTCTTCTGGACTTCGGCTGATGTTTGGGGATCCGCATGCTTTATTAAGGGAATCATCTTATAAAGTTATTGGCATTTCAGATGGAATTCGTCTACTTTAACTGTCGAACGGAGTGCTATATTCACCAGGCTCTGGCGGTTCGGGAGGAAACTACCGAATGTGGTTTTAATATACTTGGTTTCCTTACATAGATCTTTTAAGCCCTGGCAAAGGTTCTGTACACCATCTTGAGACTCTATGCCCAAAACGGGGGAATCATATCTGGAGGATACTACGGATTTTAGGTATACAACAGTATAGATGATTATTGGAGACCACCTGAGTCAAACAGACATTAAAGAGTAAGTGGTCAATTATTAAAACTTAACATTTAATATGATATACATAGAAAATAGGCCCTACGATAATAGGATACAAAAGATACAAAATATACAAAAAGGGAGCAATGCGGAGGTTCACCACGCCGGTAGTAAGGTGCAGACAACCAAAACACATTAAAGAGTTAAGAGGTGCTCGGCGGCACCTAGAAGATAACCAGGTGGTCCTACCGCTCTGATGAGGTGCTCCTTGGTACAACGAATGTCTGGCTGGTGCTAATAGATGCACACACCGTTGCTGAAGGCAGTCGTAGAATACAGGGTTAGGGATGCTAGGTTAACTGGCCCTAGTGATACCCTGGGGCCCTACAATGACCTAAGTGGCCTGACCACGGATCCCCGTGACCAGCCACAAGCAGGAACCTAACCCTGGAATTTGTGCGCCCTAGAAAGCCCTCGCCTGCCTGATCCCTACACGCATGTTTCGCTGACAAAGATGAGTCAATAGCTCATCGGGGGAAACACGGGAGCTTGGGCTGAAACTGTGCAGGGTACACTGACAATAATATCTGATGTGTACTCTGTACAGAGGCAAAGTTTGACCACAGTCCTGATATGGATACAAGTGGCCAGACTAACTGCAGGATAAAAGGGGGCAAACTGATGCTAAACCCCTCTCCTACTATTAAACTCTTGGCGCATGGGCTGATGTAGCCTGAGGTGGCGCTGAAAACCGCCACGTTTTAAAGAAAAAGCCAGCCTCAAAACGAGGCTTGGCTAGGACACTCCTACCTGCCTCAGATGATGCGGTGCGCCTGCGCATGCGTGAAAAGACGGATCGCATAGGGAAAGGGGAGGTCACTCGGTGGACGCTTGTGATTGTGATAACATCACCGCGACCAATCTCGTTTGTTCACGCGAGATCACGCGACAGTTGCCAGGCGATCGGGACGCTATTCCCTGACACTGTTGGATGGCGCGGCTCCTGATATGTAGCTGCGCTTTAGCAAGATATATGACATTAGAGGCAAAAACGATAATAATAGAGTCATGAGTATATTGACAGTATACGGACACATGTTGCAAGGGGAAGGGACGGTAAAATAGAACAACCAAAGGTAGAGGAGGGGACAAGAGTAAGGGAAAAGGGGGAGGACAAAAGGCAGACATTAATAAACTGAAGATGGTATATACAGAATTATAAAGCATAAGAGTAGGTATGGGCTGCCTAAATGAAACAGCTGTAGTTAAGCTGCTCGTTCAGGCCCGTGGGTGAGACCGTGCGTAGGGTGTAAATCCAGCGGGATTCTCGCTGGAGTAGCACACGATCCCAGTCACCACCACGGATTAGGCGCCCAACCTTCTCAATTCCCATTGCCTTCAGGCAAGTGGGGTTACCCTGGTGACAGTCATGAACATGCCTGGACACCACCGTGTCCCTTCTATTGGCAATGTCACCAAGATGCTCACCCAGACGCCTACGCAGTTCGCGTCTGGTCTTGCCCACATACTCCAAATTGCAATCGCAGGTAATTTTGTAGATCACACCCTGCGTTTTTCAATTAATGAAGTCCTTAATGGGGAATGTTTTTTTCAAGTTGGAGCTAAGAAAGGTTTTCCCTGTCTGGACAATACTACAGGTTACACAGCCACTGCACCTAAAACAACCTGTAGGCCTACGATCAAGCCAGGTGCCCTGCCTGGGCACAGGTGTAAAGTGGCTGTCCTTAAGTTTGCTACCCCTTCTGAAGGTTATCTGGGGGTAGTCATGTATAATATCCTTGATGTCCGGATCCATCATTAAAATGGGCCAATGTTTGCCCAGGATCCCTCGCATTCTATCGGCACAACCATCAAAGGTGGCAAGCAGTCAGATCTTTTGGTCCCCAATTGTTTTAACCTTGGCTACCAAAAGGTCCGACCGGGCCGTGTCGGCCGCTCTGCGGTAAGCCTGCTTCAGAACATTGTCCAGGTAACCCCTGTTAAGGAACCTTGTCCTAAGGTCGTTCGCCTTCATCCTAAACTCTGGCCCCTCGGAGCTGTTGCGCCTAAGGCGCAGGTATTGACCACAAGGGGTACCCCTCTTAAGGGAGGTAGGGTGACTACTGCTCCAATGTAGGACCGAGTTAGTAGAAGTGGGCTTCCTGAAGATGGTTGTTGAAAGTTCAGCAATACCCTTTCTAGAGATGGAAATATCGAGAAAAGAAAGACTATTCGGATCGGACTCAAATGTGAATCTCAATCCGATGTCGTTATGATTCAATTTGTCAACCAAGCCAGAGAATGATGATTGAGAGTCATTCCAAATGATGAAGATGTCGTCGATATAATGGGCCCACAATGCTATAGGCCCGGTACTCGACGACATCTCCTCAGAGAAGACACTGGTTGCCTCCCACCAGCCCAGGAGCAAATTGGTGTAGGCCGGTGAACAAGAACAGCCCATCGCCGTGCCCCTGAGCTGGTGGTAAAGCTTAGTGCCAAAATGAAAAAAGTTGTGTGTCAACAGATACTCAAGAAGTTTCAACACAAAGTCATTGTGCTGAGAAAACTGACAACCTCTCATACTAAGGAAGTGACCTACTGCTTTAGACGAGTATAGTGCCGCGACATCAATACTCCCCAAAATGGCCTGGGGTTCGATGTTAACACCATCAAGTCTTTTGAGTAGGTCCATAGTGTCCCTGACATAAGATGGCAGGGACACTACAAAGGGCATAAGGACTTTATCAATGTAGACACCAAGATTTTGACTAATGCAGCCAACCCCCGAAACGATAGGCCTCCCTTTAAGGGATTTTTATAAACAAAATAATTCATTAATCTTATTATTGGTCTAAGTATATACTAGCCACAGTGGATGTGACTAACCTAGAAACCAATATCCCAACATACAGTACTTTGGGTTGAGACCATGGACCAAACAGAACAGTACAGAACATTTGGCCAACATAATGGACCACATAGTTTGATTTACTGTTGCTCTTTGTGCTAGCAACTATTTTGTATTTAATGGCAAGTTCAAGATCTTTTTATTGAAAATTTAGCAACCACTTACAAACCAAAATGATATACAGAGGGGAGACCTCAAAAATGACTTGCCCAATGAGCATCTTGTTAATAGGACAAACTGTAAGATGTGGTTATATGT